>NC_133179.1:71117500-71155000 GCF_049306965.1 Danio rerio | reverse complement strand
TCGCTGTTCTAGGTATTAAATATTATTGCTTAGGTCTTATTTTTCCGATGTCCATGTAGCGCTACATCTAACGCTCATTTAAACTATTTTTTCTTGTTGTTGCTTGGTTTTCGTGGTGTTGTAGTTCTTTATTTCGCTAGTCCAAATGTAATTTACGGTTTTACAACTACAAATGAGACCAACATACAATAGCCAATCAGCTTTCTGTTATTGAACTCAGTGCACGTAGCGAATGTGACATAGGGATGGGAGGACAACCGTCTTCAAGGTATTGACCTTATTCTAAAATGCGGAAGTGCGCCTGTTTTCGCGATTGTCTATGAACTTTCGATTCAGTCTCCTATGGGAGAAATGACTAGGAATAATTAACGGCAGAAGGTGGTCAAACTACTTGCTCTACAAACAAACGTTTGCATGACTATGCAGACCAAGTAGAATAATATAATAAGAAAATATTAAATTGCAACATCAAGCAGCGTAACGAGCAATTTTTAACGTCAAAAATGAATGGAAGTGAATGAGACCGGAAGTCGCGAGACAAAAAGATTCAAATGGCAGCACCCGCGCTCGTCAGCGGAGAATAAGGTGAATACCGCTGTTTGAAAAGGCAAGCTTTTAAAACCTTCAAAACTTTCTGCAAAAAACGTTTATCAGGTATGTGTAAGATATTTTATTTACGTTTTTTTTTTTTTTTTTTTTTTTAGGGCAATTTCTCCAGCAGAAAATATGTTTAATTAGTAAAAAAAAAACAAAAAAAAAACTGTTTTTGAAACGAATCAAAATTCAATAATTCATTTAGCTCGACACATTTACTGCTCCAAAATATTTGAAATGTTTCTCGAAATAAAATATCCCGTGTTCAAAAGGGAAAAAAAGGTTTTGTTTTTTACCCAGACATTTAAAATTAATACATTTTAGAGCAGTAATTACAATACCGTGATATTTTTACCCATGGTTATCATACCGTCAGAATTTTATACCGGTTGTTACGACCCTGGTCACAACATCAAATAAGGGAGAACACAAACGGATCGGTAGATATGGGGTTTTATCAACTGACCAACCAAACGTAAACAAAATGTGGGGAGAAAACACAATAAACTAAGGCTGAACACAAAAGGAGCACAACACCGCCACAGGACGGCCGCTCAAATCCCCGTCACTAAAGTGCTGCAGCGTGAGCTCTTAAAACGCTGGCAGTCATTGATCTGCTGGTGCGAAGGAATCTACTCAATCAAAAACAAAGACAGCAACAAAACACAAGAGGGCGACAAAGTGACAAATAAATAAATACATACATGGGCTGCGTCCGAAACCGCATACTTCCATACTATATAGTACGCCAAAATCAGTATGCGAGCCGAGTAGTATGTCCGAATTCATAGAATTCGAAAATCAGTATGCGAGAAGTACCAGGATGACTTACTACTTCCGGTGAGATTCCGGAGTGCGCATCCCATGCATGCTGCGCTATCTCATAATGCCCCGCGAGCGAATTCATGAATGGAAGTAAAGCGACGCAACTGACGCAGGTAGGTCACGTGACCATGACAAAATGGCGCATGTAGTACGTCCGAATTCCATTCATACTTCCATTCATACGCACGACATGATTTCGGTTGGCGGATCGCACAAAATGTTTGAGACTCGGGCGAACATTTCACGCGGCGTTTCATTTGTGTTGAATATGAATCACTTTGAAGAGACTTTGTCTGAAACGGAGATAAAGAGATGATAATAATTCTTGGCTAGAAATTGCAACAGCCGTGGGAAAGGAGGAACGTTTTTGTAAAAGTTTAGAAAAAGCTGAGGAACGCATTTTTTAAAACCAAAACGAGAGGCCATGGCAAAAGTGGAGACCCGGGTGGTTTATATTGTATTAGTAATATTACGGAATATGTTTTTCCACCATTCATAGGTTTAACACTGATGTATATAGTGCAATTTTGAATTTAAAACAATTTAATATTTAAAAAACTATAATTATCAAATTATTTTTTTATAACTGGCGAAAGTATACATCAGCCTAAAATTTTATTTTTTTTTCTGTAGTTTAATGGTTCATCTAACCTGCCTTCAATGTGGTTCAATTTAAATACATTTATTTTGCCACTAATTTTGTGATTTTGCATTTCCTCTTTAGGTGTATGCGTGTTTTTGATATTGGGATATAGGTCTTAAATACTTAATGGTCTTAAAAAGGTCTTAAATTTGACATCATGATATCTGCAGAAACCCTGAACTTACACATCTTAGTTCTTTCCTACTTTTGTGACCTCAAGAATCATTGCTCATACAATCTATACAAAGCGAACACTGAAAGTGTTCACCTATTACAAATAAAGCCTGCTTTATCAAATTTGATGAATGATTGACCAAAATATTCAAAACTGTTGAAACCTCTTCAACAACATTAGAAAAATCATGTTAAAACTGCACTGTAATGAAGTTAAGGGCTTCCTGAAAACCAACCGAAGTGTCCAGGCCTGGACTTGCACTGCTGTTTCTCCTCCTTTTAAGATTCAGAGCTCCTCCATGAGACTCGAGACTGGTGGTGCACACAGGTGACAGTCGTTAACACTAACACCATTTGCCTCGTTCTGCTCTCACACAATCAATACATGCACTTTTTTCGCAATTGATACGAAGAGCGTAGCCTTGTTCATATAGGTCAGGGGTGGCCAACCCTGTTCCTGGAGAGCCACCTTCCTGCAGATTTCAGTTGCTACCCATATCAAACACACCTGCTTGTAATTATCACATGGTGTTCAGGTCCTAATTAATTGGTTCAGGTGTGTTTGATATGGGTAGCAACTGAAATCTGCAGGAAGGTGGCTCTCCAGGAACACGGTTGGCCACCGCTGATATAGGTGTTGCCATTTTTAGCCATTTGCTTGATGCTTGATGTTACATTCAGCGATTGCAAAATCACAAACGTCTGGAGGGATGGTTTAACACAGCTGCTTTTCGGAAACTCAGCTTTTTAGTCAGTGAAAATCAGGGAATTTGACGTTCTGCTTAGAGCAGGAACCCTGTAAATACTAATTTCTACAATTATATGTAATAAAAACAGTATATGTAATACTTAATAACTAAGTAAGAGTTTTTATCTTAATACTATTTTTAAATTTCAGGCTTATATCAGCTAGTTTCATGAATGGTTTTGCTTCTTTCAGTTTCGTTATAATTTTTTTTCTTGAACACATTCCTATTTCATTTTTATATATTTAAACTTGTTTTTAACCATTTTAGTTTTCACAGTGAACAGAACACGTTCAGTATCGACCGGAGCAAAGTAACTCTTGCGTAAACATTTTAGTCATAAAAATAAAACAATTGTTTGAACAAGCACTGAAACGCATACAAATGCAACTTAAATTTATAAAAGTAAAAACTGGGACAAATTCAGTGAAACTTCGTTAAAAGAAAGATATGCAGTTGCACAAGCCTAGTGTAACGATTGGACGCTGACAACAGTCGTTCTGCTGCATGTGCAGTTTATTAAAGGAAAGTCATGCAGGCAATGGTCACAAACAGGAGCAATAAAGTAATCCAAAAAGCAAGGTCTAGGCGAATGGCCAGGCTAGCCGGCAAAGAATCAAACCTGGAAAAGCCAAAAACACCGGAAGACTAGACAAGGGAAAAAAATTTAATGTGTAAGACTCAGCAAAGTGTCTGTGAAAGTGAGTAGTATATACAGTCCATGCAATCAGTGAATAGGAGTTTCAGCTGTGTGTGTGAGTGTGCGGATTATTGTCAGGTGTGGCTGGAGTTGATGAGTGCAAAGAGTTGTAGTTCGGTAGGAATACCAACAGTAATTTCCAGCGGAAAAAACAGCTGGCGATCACAATGCTTGGTTTATATTTGCACTATAAACCTAAACATAAAAGCCAAAACAATAATAAATTTTTTTGCTAATTATTACTTATGTAATTACAGAAGTAATTATTACTTTAATTTGTTTTTTTTTTTTATAACTGTTATTAGTTTCATTTCTTTTTAATTTGACCTCAGTTAACAATAATGTTGTTTGGCCAATAGTTCTTGTCTTTCGTTTACTAAAATAACCGCGAAACAAATCAAAAGCCTTTTTGTTTTGTAGTGCTGGAATTGGCCGGACGGGGTGTTTCATGGCCACGACGATCGGCTGTCGTCAGCTGGGGCTGGAGGGACTCGTGGACGTGCTGGGAATTGTGTGTCAGCTCAGGACAGACAGGTATGACTCTTTCAGTGCATTAGAGAAAATACATATACAATATTTTGGGAACAAGGATAATATCCAGTTTATCCCAATTGAAACATTAATATTATAGATTTGGCCTGGGACTAAATATTTAAGTGTACAAAATAAGACTTTTTTTTGAAGTCTGTTCAAACGCTCTAATGCTGTGTTCACACCAGACGCGGAACGCGCGGATAAATCGCGCTATTCGCGCGTAAATTGCCGCGTGAACATTTGAGTTTACTCGCTTCATTCTCGCATCAAACCCCGCTTCATTCGCGTTTCAAATTCACTTTAGAACAGACGCGGATTCGCGTGATGGGCAGGGCTTCTGTCTGCCCGGTGACTCTAGCTTCATAGCTAAATGGCTAACATAGATTTTATGAAGGAAATAACAGTGTTTATGTGCTTTATGAAGACTGAAAAACAGCATTGATACGTTTCAGGTCGTGTCTGAGTCCACTACATCCTTTCAGAGGTTCATCCAGCTCTGTGAGCTGATGAACTCCTCCAGAAACTGAACCTGGATGACGGAGGCTTTCAGCTGTGCTTCTGACTGAGCCAAGCCCAGTTTGATGAACCGACAACAGGTTCTACGTCACAATCACGTCCCCACAAGAGCAAGCTTCTGATTGGTTAACGCGGCGCGAATGTACGCTGGAGTTCAGATTTTCGAATTCGAGAGATTCGCGCGAAACGCTCATTAAGCGCGTCAAACGCGCAAAACGCTCCATTCGCCCCGTGCCATTCGCGCAATTTGCGTCATTCGCGCCGCAGGATGTCTATTCGCGCGTTTGCATTGACGTAACATGCAAGTCACTCACACTTGACGCGCGTGCCGCGTCTGGTGTGAACGCAGCATAACATGGGCGTTAAATGAATAGTAGTTTATTTATTCACTCAGAGTTTCTGAGATGCAAACCTGGGACATTTTCTTGTGCAGTGCTCAAAATACTATGGAAATCTGACTTGTGAAATACTTACTCGTTTAAAACATTTTGTATATATATTTTTATTCAGGGTTCCGACGCTTCTTGAAAGCACTTGAATTGCAGACATATGGATTCAAGGCCTGGAAAGCACTTCAAAACAAACACAATCAAATGCTGCGTTCACACCAGACACAGAATGCGCGGATAAATCACGCTATTCGCGCGGAAAATTTGAGTTTACTCACTTCATTCGCATGTCAAATCAGCTTCATTCGGGCATCAAATTGACTTCAGAATAGGCGCAGATTAGCGTGATGGGCAGGGCTTCTGTCTGCCCAGTGACTCTAGCTTTATAGCTAAATAGCTAACATGGATTTTATTGAGAGAATAGCAGTGTTTATGTGCTTTATGAAGGCTGAAAAACAGCATTGATACGTTTCGGGTCGTGTCTGAGTCCACTAGATTCTTTCAGAGGTTCATCCAGCTCTCTTAGCTCATAAACTCCTCCAGAAACTGAACTTGGATGATGGAGGCTTTCAGCGGTGCTTCTGACTAAGACGTGCCCAGTTTGATTAACTTTTTGTCGGTGTCAGCTGGAGGATTTCCCCAGGGACTCCAACAACAGGTGTACGTCACAATCACGCCCCCACAAGAGCAAGCTCCTGATTGGTTAACACGGCACGAACGTCCACTGAAGTTCAGACTTTTGAACTCAAGCAATTCGCGCGTCAAACGCGCAAAACGTTCAATCTGCGCTGCGCCATTCGCGCATATCACGCCGCAGGATGTCTATTCGCGCGTTTGCATTGACTTGTAAATCACTCACGCTTGACCCGCGTCTCGTGTGTGAACCCAGCATAAGAGCTCAATTTAATTTAAAATAAAATTAGTTAACGGTGTTATTTCAACAATTGTACTGCGCTGCTGTCAAAACAGAAAAACTAAGAAATTCTTCATTTAAAACAAAAAAAAAAACATTGCACATTCTATTAATATTTCTGTAGCTGCATTTGAATATTAGCAGAATTGAATTCAACTTATTTTATTAAAAGGCACCTATGATGAAAATCAAGTTTTGTAAGCTTTGGGGATAGAAGTGTGCGTAGGTATAGTGTGTCCACAGTCGTATTTGGGTGATATAAACGCGTATCTCTTTTATGAAACATCCTGATGTTAAAATAGGACCCAAATCAGTGATTTTGAGGCCCACCGCAACGTGGTGTAGGAGTGCGGTTTCCCCCACCCTCTGAATTGATTGACAGGCACCATGTTTCTATTTTAACATGTACACACATGTCCACAGTTCTTTTATTAGCAAATAAACTGGGATTAAAATATCTGTTCAATTCCCTGTGATTTTTATAAGTCCAAATTGTTTTTAAAACAGAGCATGTTTGTACAGTAAGTAAAATCGATATCTAATTCTTAACATATATAATTACCACAGAAACATGGTGTCATTAAACTCACATATGTGTGTGAGAACTGCAAACAGCATGTGTGTGACTCATCATTTCAGAAAGGCTTGAATAAACTCCACCACAAACACATCAAATAAACTTACTTGGTATTTTCAACTATTGAGTGGTATTTCAGCTTCATTCGAGTCTGTCTCTATCACTGACTGCTGTTTATCTGACATAACACATGATGAGAAGCAGTCAGAACAGTGGGCGGGGAGAAGCAGCTTATTTGCATTTAAAGCCACAGGCTACAAAAATAGCTACACTGTATTCAGACAGCAAAGTGGGCAGATTCTGGAGGCTATAATAAATAATCTGATGGGTATTTTGAGCTGACACTTTACAGACACATTCTGGAGACATCAAAGGCTTATCTTACAGCTTGTAAACGGGGTAAAATAGCTGCCCTTTAAAGTTCTTTGAACGTGACTGTTTAAAATGACCAATTTGTAAAATTACTCTGACATTTTAACTGTAAATATAAAGTGTAGGTGAAACGTTAAGTACACCCTCAAGGCGCTACATATCTTGGGGTATGAACTACAGTGGGGCTTGATTTTAAATGAATGGTGCTTTAAAAAGTGCTTGAATCTGGTGAAAGTGTGGGAACCCTGTTTCTTAAATAAGCTCTAGTCGAGGATTGTTAAAAATAACATCAACAGGAAGAGTAATCAACACAGGCTCATTCTGAAAACGTACCCCTATATACATTTCTGAAGAGTGCGAATTATGTAGCCAGAGGTATGTATGGCTGCATTTTGTCTTTACAACAAACGCTACAGGGCGGTATGACGCTCACCAGCTGACTGCTTACCTCTGCGTTGACGGCTTTACGGCTGTTAACGGTTGGCTTGACGTGTACGCTGGAGGATTTGAGACGCAGAGAGGAACTGACTTGACAGGGTTCAAGTCTGCCGATGAATGGTTTTGAAAGCAGGTAAAACAAAAATAACATGAGTGAAGTTTCACAAACTAATTTCGAGAGGAGCACGTGATAGGTTTACATTACATTAGTAAGCCAATCGGATCATTCCAAATCTAACATAAACCTCCAGCCTAAGTTCATTCCTCATCTTCTCATTGGAAGACCCCCCATCCATCTCTTCTCCCTCCTCCTGAATTCTAGGATCAGTCGGCTCTGTGGCTAGCACTGCTGCCCCACAGCAAGAAGGTCGTTGGTTCAAGTATCAGCACTTTCTGTTCTGAGTTTACATGTTCTCCCTGTGTTCGTGGGCGATTTCCCCGGATCCTCCGGTTTCCTCCCACAGTCTAAAGACATGTGACACAAGTAAAAGTCACAAGCACTTAATATGTACACACTGGTGAGATTGCCGGCCTATTTACATGGAGCTCTCGAGAACTAGCTGATCTCGTATTCCTCCTAATGCTCATTGACCTGGCGGGAGCCTTGGGACAGCATGCCAAATCTGCTAATATAGGCAAGTGTGAACTCTTGAAACAAGTAAATAACAGTGTGAGAATGTGGTAAGATCTGAAAACGTGGCAAAAATCGGGCTGCCGCGAGGGCTTTTCTTTTCCTGGATTGCTTTGTAAAACACTATCGGTTGGGTTTAGGGAAGGTGGTGGGTGGGGCGATTGGTCGGCCAGTCAGTCAATTGACATCGGCGTCTAGTGGATTTACGTCAAAACAGCAGGCACGAATGGCACTCACGAGAGCAATTTGAGATCTCAAAGCGTACACAGCAGCCACTGGTGGATTTACATGAGAACAGCAGTCGCCAATGCCACTCGCGAGAGAAATTTTAGATGTGAAAAAGCGTACACAGCAGCCTCTGGTGGATTTACGCGAGAACAACAGTCGCGAATGGCACTCGCGGAAGAAATTTGAGATCTGAAAAGTGTACACAGCAGCCTCTGGTGGATTAACATGAGAATAGCAGTCGCGAATGGCACTCGCGGAAGAAATTTGAGATCTGAAAAGTGTACACAGCAGCCTCTGGTGGATTAACATGAGAATAGCAGTCGCGAATGGCACTCGCGGAAGAAATTTGAGATCTGAAAAAGCGTACACAGCAGCCTCTGGTGGATTTACGCGAGAACAACAGTCGCGAATGGCACTTGCTAGAAAAATTTGAGGTCTCAAAAAGCGTACACAGCGGCCTCTGGTGGATTTACGCGAGAACAACCGTCACAAATGGCAATGGCTAGAGAAATTTGAAATCTAAAAGTGTACACAGCAGCCTCTGGTGGATTTACGCTAGAACAGCCGCCGCGAAAAGCACTCGCGAGTGAAATTTGAGATCTGAAAAGCGTACACAGCGGCCTCTGGTGGATTTACGCAAGAACAACCGTCACAAATGGCAATGGTTAGAGAAATTTGAGATCTGAAAAAGTACACAGCAGCCTCTGGTGGATTTACGCGAGAACAACAGTCGCGAATGGCACTCGCTGAAAAAATTTGAGATCTGAAAAGTGTACACAGCAGCCTCTGGTGGATTTACGCAGGAACAACAGTCGCGAATGGCACTTGCTAGAGAAATTTAAGATCTCAAAAAGCGTACACAGCGGCCTCTGGTGGATTTACGACAGAACAACCGTCACAAATGGCAATGGTTAGAGAAATTTGAGATCTGAAAGTGTACACAGCAGCCTCTGGTGGATTTATGTGAGAACAGCAGTCGTGAATGGCACTCGCGAGAGAAATTTGAGATCTGAAAAAGCGTACACAGCAGCCTCTGGTAGATTTACGCGAGAACAACAGTCACGAATGGCACTTGCTAGAAAAATTTGAGATCTCAAAAAGCGTACACAGCAGCCTCTGGTGGATTTTTGTGAGAACAACCGTCACAAATGGCATTGGAGAAATTTGAAATCTAAAAGTGTAAACAGCAGCCTCTGGTAGATTTACGTTTCAAAGAGCCGTTGCAAATAGCACTCGCGAGAGAAATGATTTCTGAAAAAGTGTACACAGCAGCCTCTGGTGGATTTGTGAAAACACAAATCCACCTGAGATTTGGTGAAAAAAAAAAAACATATCTCCTGGGATGTATTTGGCGCTCTCTAGAAATGTATATAGAGGTACTTAATCAGAATGAGCCTGTGTTGAGAGTAATAGTAACATAATTTAAATAATTAAAAATGTATCAAGGTTTTCATAAATGGTGTATTGTTATTGTGATTGCTGCTGCTAATCTGCTAGTCATGCGGTGTGCTTTTCCACAGAGGTGGAATGATCCAGACCGAGGAACAGTACGAGTTCGTGCACCATGCCTTGAGTCTCTATGAAAGTGGCCTTCCTGCAGAGGCCGGACAATGAGTTTGAACATGAACTGGAGCTTCTCCTTTCATATCAGGAGATCTGCTTTAGCCATGAGCTTTCTGAGGAGGCCGGAGATCATGTTTTTAAGGTAGATCTGCAGGGATTATTAAAGTCTAAGGCAAGTATTGCACACTGTTATCGTCAAAACATGTATTTTTGGCATGGCTCCTCAAAAGAAACAGACGTTGTGATTTGTAAGGCTGTTTTGACGCTGGATCAAAGGTTCACTCTACAAGGTATCATTCTAATGTCAATTTTTTAAAGTCTAGAAACCGTATGTACAACTTTTATATCAGTTGTCTTCTTTTGATCTGTCAGATTAATCGTCTGTGCGTCGTACAATACTGAATTGTCTTTATGCTGCAGTATAAATGAGGTATTCACGTTCTGTGTATGACAGTATGATAATCCGACGTCGGCGATCGAATCTATTCATGTTTGTATTGTTTGTTAACAATTTACGATATTTTTTTCTACTCTTTCTGACTGTGTTTTCTGCGCCGCCGCTGCTGGATTTAGACCTCTGCGAAAAAAATGTTCAATCCTGAATGTGAACGTTAGAGACTGAATGCCTCAAAACGTTGTGTTGTGTCGTCCGGAGTGAAAACACACAACGAACAGCAGTCGAATTCGATTGTTTAACTTAAAAATATGGGTTGCTTTAATTATCTAGAGACTTTCTAAATCTGGCACTGACCCTGAGCCGAAGTGGAATTTTAATAATCCTTATTATACGAGATAGAGATCCTATCAAACTGAACAAAATTAATAGAACTATTCAGTTCGCGACAGCTACGAAACCAAATTAAACAAAAGCAAATTCAATTGGGATAAAAATATGTAAATATACTTTATAATGTATCTAAAATATTAAATCAATATCATTTGCATCTAGAAGTAACACGAATTACTAATATTTTAATACGCCTCTCTCCTGAAACGCTTACATTTTTAGTACGATGGTTGACGTATACTGGGACCACGAGGATTTTGCTGCTAATACCGCAATTGTTTATTGCTTTAGGAATTAAATATATGTGTGAATATTCCTAAGATATTCGTTTTTTTGTATTGTATTTATTATTTTGAGAATTATTATTATAATAACGGATACTTTTATAAAATATGGTAATTGTCAGTGCGCACTGTTACGCTATATACTTTCCACTATGTGGGCTTTAATGTTAGGCAGTCGGTGACTTTACCCGTGTACGCTTCATGACGATTGATGTGAATACTGTAAATAACTTTCATAATAACCATCTTATAGTCTGCACATATGGATGTCTCGCGCAGCCAAACTGGTGATCTGAGCTGTTTCGAATCTATGGTTGTGGTAGAATTGACTATAGTCTTGTGTTATGGGATGTATATTATATATGCATAACTTGGTCCGGGTCAACATGTCAAAGATGTTTGTTAGTGCTAGACAGACGGTCATTCGCATTGTACGTTCGGTCCTTTAACGATGTCAAATCATCACCCTAAGCCATAATACTACATGTTTACATTATGTTTGTTCATCAGTTATGCTGTTAACGAAACCTGTCACGTCAACGAGTGTTTTCGAAAGCAAGTGTAACTTCGCCTAATCGAAAAACAGACACAGAAAGCGTGACTTTGTGGTGATTACTGCCAATAAATGAATCCTCAGATGAGTTCTAAGACTCTTATTTTGACGTTTTTTTTTTCTTTCTGTATGTCCTGTCTCCTCATTTTTCTAGGTTTTTACACGTGTAGACTGTAGATTAATTCCCTTGTGGGGTTAAGATTGAGGGTTTCCACTAATCCTCAGTGTCCTCTATGAGGAATCACAGCAGAGACTCAACCTTGATACACAGCACAGACAAAATCTGTTATTCGAAACCTCTTTAGAGGTCCCAACCCAGCAGGCACACAACATCATAACACGTAACCAACGGTGATCAACATTCAATGTGTGTTATTTTGGCGTCCAATGTAACAATGTCAATTCATGTTAATATTTGGTCGTTTTTACGTTGTGTTGGAAAGTGACCAAAATCCAACGTCAAGCCAACATCTTAAACGAACGTCAAATTGACATCAAACAATGACATTCATCAGGTATGGCGACCAAAATCCAACATCTGATAAACGTCATAAAGGTAACGTCCACACAACGTCAAGCTGTAACATTATTCGACGTTGATATTTGGTTGATTTAAGGTTGTGTTGAAAAGTGACCAAAATTACGCTGAGCCAACATCTTAAACCATCTTCATATTGACGTCAAATACTGACATTTATTCGTCGGGTATGGCGACCAAAATCCAACGTCTGATAGACGTCATAGTGGTAACATTCACACAACGTCAAGCTGTAACATCATTAGACGTTGATATTTGGTTGATTTTATGTTGTGTTAGAAAGTGACCAAAATCCAACGTCGAGCCAACATCTTAAACCAACGTCATATTGACGTCAAATACTGACATTCGTCAGGTATGGAAACCAAAATCCAACGTCTGATAGACGTCATAGTGGTTACGTCCACACAACTTCAAGCTGTAACATAGTTAGACATTGATATTTGGTTGTTTTTAGGTTGTGTTGAAAAGTGACCAAAATTACGCTGAGCCAACATCTTAAACCATCTTCATATGGACGTCAAATACTGACATTTATTCATCATGTAAGGCAACCAAAATCCAATGTCTGATAGACGTCATAGTGGTAACGTTCACACAACGTCAAGCTGTAACATCATTAGACGTTGATATTTGGTTGATTTTATGTTGTGTTAGAAAGTGACCAAAATCCAACGTCGAGCCAACATCTTAAACGAACGTCAAATTGACGTCAAACAATGACATTCATCAGGTATGGCGACCAAAATCCAACATCTGATAAACGTCATAAAGGTAACGTCCACACAACGTCAAGCTGTAACATTATTCGACGTTGATATTTGGTTGATTTAAGGTTGTGTTGAAAAGTGACCAAAATTACGCTGAGCCAACATCTTAAACCATCTTCATATTGACGTCAAATACTGACATTTATTCATCAGGTATGGCAACCAAAATCCAACGTCTGATAGACGTGATAGTGGTAACATTCACACAACCTTAAGCTGTAACATAGTTAGACGTTGATATTTGGTTGTTTTTAGGTAGTGTTGTAAAGTGACCAAAATTGAACGTTGAGCCAACTTCTTCAACCAACGTCATATGGACGTCAAATTCTGACATTTATTCATCATGTAAGGCAACCAAAATCCAACGTCTGATAGACGTCATAGTGGTAACGTTCACACAACGTCAAGCTGTAACATCATTAGACGTTGATATTTGGTTGATTTTATGTTGTGTTAGAAAGTGACCAAAATCCAACGTCGAGCCAACATCTTAAACCAACGTCATATTGACGTCAAATACTGACATTCGTCAGGTATGGAAACCAAAATCCAACGTCTGATAGACGTCATAGTGGTAACGTCCACACAACTTCAAGCTGTAATATAGTTAGACATTGATATTTGGTTGTTTTTAGGTTGTGTTGGAAAGTGACCAGAATCTAACGTCGAGCCAACATCTTAAACTAACATCATATTGACGTCAAATACTGACATTTATTCGTCGGGTATGGCGACCAAAATCCAACGTCTGATAGACGTCATAGTGGTAACGTTCACACAACGTCAAGCTGTAACATATTTGGTTGTTTTTGTGTTGGAAATGGACCAAAATTCTACGTCTGTCTGAAGTTGGACACTGATGTCGATCTGACGTTATGTTCTGACGTCAACCCGATTTTTATTTCCACCCAAAATACAACGTCCCATAATCTGCCATCGTGTTGATGTCCTGTGCCTGCTGGGAAAGCTCTTACACAATAAAGGAAGATTCAGAAGCAGGAATTCCTTTAATAAAATCAGCTCATGTAGTGCACATGGTAAAAAAGCTAAAACGAGACGTTTGAGGCTTTGTCTTATGTCATTTATTAACACCATTATTTGTGCACAGAATGATTCCAATAGGGAACAACTGTTATTTGTATTTGCAAGCTACAGAAGAATAAAAGTTCATCCTCTGTGGTCTATTGATTATACATGTCAGAAAACGAATGTCCAATTTATGTCAGCGGTCTATATACAGTCTATTGATATTAGCATACAACATAAATAATTACGACTGGTGGTTTGCATGTACATAAGTGAATCATAAAAAAAGGTTTATAAGTATATAAAGTATAAAAATAAAGCTTATGTCTTTCTCATGCACTGCTATTAATACTATTGGTACAACACAAACCCTGCTCTTCTTTTCTTGTCCAACACAGCCAAATGTCTTAGTGATCCTGTGTACAAAAACTCTGAAAAAAAAAAAAAAAAATACATGGAATATTTAGATATGGCACTTCATTATGGAAGCCCATTCCCACCACTGAATAATTAAAAAAAGGAAATTAATTAAAAAAAAAAAAAAAGTATAAAGTCAGAATTCAGAGTTAATTCGTAATTCTGCCTTAACTCGCTATCATGATTTTAAAACTTGGATTTTTTACTTTACAACTCAGAATTGCGACAACTCAGAATTTAGACTTTTTAACTCAGAATTGCGACTTAATAACTCAGAATTGTTACTTAAAAACAGAATTGCAACTCAACTCAGAATTGAGATTTAAAAACTCAGAATTGCGACTTAACTCAGAATTGCGACTTAACTCAGAATTGCGATTTAAAAACTCAGAATTGCGACTTTGTAACTCAGAATTGCGACTTTGTAACTCAGAATTGCGACAACTCAGAATTTAGACTTTTTAACTCAGAATTGCAACTTAATAACTCAGAATTGTTACCTAAAAACAGAATTGCGACTTAACTCAGAATTGCGATTTAAAAACTCAGAATTGCGACTTAATAACTCAGAATTGTTACTTAAAAACAGAATTGCAACTCAACTCAGAATTGAGATTTAAAAACTCAGAATTGCGACTTAACTCAGAATTGCGATTTAAAAACTCAGAATTGCGACTTAACTCAGAATTGCGACTTAACTCAGAATTGCGATTTAAAAACTCAGAATTGCGACTTTGTAACTCAGAATTGCGACTTTGTAACTCAGAATTGCGACAACTCAGAATTTAGACTTTTTAACTCAGAATTGCAACTTAATAACTCAGAATTGTTACCTAAAAACAGAATTGCGACTTAACTCAGAATTGAGATTTAAAAACTCAGAATTGCGACTTAACTCAGAATTGCGACTTTGTAACTCAGAATTGCGACTTAATAACTCAGAATTGCGATTTAAAAACTCAGAATTGCGACTTAATAACTCAGAATTGTTACTTAAAAACAGAATTGAAACTCAACTCAGAATTGCGATTTAAAAACTCAGAATTGCGACTTAACTCAGAATTGCGACTTAATAACTCAGAATTGTTACTTAAAAACAGAATTGCAACTGTAACTCAGAATTGCGATTTAAAAACTCAGAATTGTGACTTAACTCAGAATTGCGACTTAATAACTCAGAATTGTTACTTAAAAACAGAATTGCGACTGTAACTCAGAACTGTGATTTAAAAACTCAGAATTGCAACTTTATAACTCAAAATTGCGACTTAATAACTCAAAATTGCGATTTAAAAACTCAGAATTGCGACAACTCAGAATTGCGATTTAAAAACTCAGAATTGCGACTTAACTCAGAATTGCGATTTAAAAACTCAGAATTGCGACTTAACTCAGAATTGAGACTTAAAAACTCAGAATTGCGACTTAACTCAGAATTGTGACTTTGTAACTCAGAATTGCAACTTAATAACTCAGAATTGCGATTTAAAAACTCAGAATTGCGACTTAATAACGCAGAATTGTTACTTAAAAACAGAATTGCAACTCAACTCAGAATTGCGATTTAAAAACTCAGAATTGCGACTTAACTCAGAATTGCGACTTAATAACTCAGAATTGTTACTTAAAAACAGAATTGTGACTGTAACTCAGAATTGTGATTTAAAAACTCAGAATTGCAACTTTGTAACTCAGAATTGCGATTTAAAAACTCAGAATTGCAACTTAATAACGCAGAATTTTTACTTAAAAACAGAATTGCAACTCAACTCAGAATTGCGATTTAAAAACTCAGAATTGCGACTTAACTCAGAATTGCGACTTAACTTAGAATTGAGATTTAAAAACTCAGAATTGCGACTGTAACTCAGAATTGAGATTTAAAAACTCAGAATTGCGACTTAATAACGCAGAATTGTTACTTAAAAACAGAATTGCAACTCAACTCAGAATTGCGATTTAAAAACTCAGAATTGCGACTTAACTCAGAATTGCGACTTAATAACTCAGAATTGTTACTTAAAAACAGAATTGCAACTGTAACTCAGAATTGCGATTTAAAAACTCAGAATTGCGACTTAACTCAGAATTGCGACTTAATAACTCAGAATTGTTACTTAAAAACAGAATTGCAACTGTAACTCAGAATTGCGATTTAAAAACTCAGAATTGCGACTTAATAACTCAGAATTGTTACTTAAAAACAGAATTGCGACTGTAACTCAGAATTGTGATTTAAAAACTCAGAATTGCAACTTTATAACTCAGAATTGCGACTTAATAACTCAGAATTGCGATTTAAAAACTCAGAATTGCGACAACTCAGAATTGAGATTTAAAAACTCAGAATTGCGACTTAACTCAGAATTGAGATTTAAAAACTCAGAATTGCGATTTAAAAACTCAGAATTGCGACTTTGTAACTCAGAATTGCAACTTTGTAACTCAGAATTGCGACAACTCAGAATTTAGACTTTTTAACTCAGAATTGCAACTTAATAACTCAGAATTGTTACCTAAAAACAGAATTGCAACTCAACTCAGAATTGAGATTTAAATACTCAGAATTGCGATTTAAATACTAAGAATTGCGACTTAACTCAGAATTGAGATTTAAATACTAAGAATTGCGACTTAACTCAGAATTGCGACAACTCAGAATTTAGACTTTAAATCAGAATTGCGACTTAATAACTCAGAATTGTTACTTAAAAACAGAATTGAGACTTAAAAACTCAGAATTGCGACTGTAACTCAGAATTGTGATTTAAAAACTCAGAATTGCAACTTTATAACTCAGAATTGCGACTTTGTAACTCAGAATTGCGACTTAATAACTCAGAATTGCGATTTAAAAACTCAGAATTGCGACTTAATAACTCAGAATTGTTACTTAAAAACAGAATTGCAACTCAACTCAGAATTGCGATTTAAAAACTCAGAATTGCGACTTAATAACTCAGAATTGTTACTTAAAAACAGAATTGCGACTGTAACTCAGAATTGTGATTTAAAAACTCAGAATTGTGACTTAACTCAGAATTGCGACTTAATAACTCAGAATTGTTACTTAAAAACAGAATTGCGACTGTAACTCAGAATTGTGATTTAAAAACTCAGAATTGCAACTTTATAACTCAGAATTGCGACTTAATAACTCAAAATTGCGATTTAAAAACTCAGAATTGCGACAACTCAGAATTGCGATTTAAAAACTCAGAATTGCGACTTAACTCAGAATTGCGATTTAAAAACTCAGAATTGCGACTTAACTCAGAATTGCGATTTAAAAACTCAGAATTGCGATTTAAAAACTCAGAATTGCGACTTTGTAACTGAGAATTGCAACTTAATAACTCAGAATTGCGATTTAAAAACTCAGAATTGCGACTTAATAACGCAGAATTGTTACTTAAAAACAGAATTGCAACTCAACTCAGAATTGCGATTTAAAAACTCAGAATTGCGACTTAACTCAGAATTGGGACTTAATAACTCAGAATTGTTACTTAAAAACAGAATTGTGACTGTAACTCAGAATTGTGATTTAAAAACTCAGAATTGCAACTTTATAACTCAGAATTGCGACTTTGTAACTCAGAATTGCGATTTAAAAACTCAGAATTGCGACTTAATAACGCAGAATTTTTACTTAAAAACAGAATTGCAACTCAACTCAGAATTGCGATTTAAAAACTCAGAATTGCGACTTAACTCAGAATTGAGATTTAAAAACTCAGAATTGCGACTGTAACTCAGAAATGTGATTTAAAAACTCAGAATTGCAACTTTATAACTCAAAATTGCGACTTTGTAACTCAGAATTGCGACTTAATAACGCAGAATTACGACTTAATAACTTAGAATTCTGACTTTATATTCTTACATTGTATTTATTTGGTATTTTTTTTAATTCAGTGGCGGGAAGTTGCTTCCGTTTTTCATGGTTACTTTATATTGTGCCCTGAATAAAGTCTGCATGTCACTATCCAAATGAGACATACCTTACCTTACCTTTAAATGATGTTGTTGTATATGGGGAAAAGGGGGTTATCTCGTTCACAGCCAAGTTTGCGAGCCCTCAAAACATCCCGCACACACTGATGGATATAAGCATACTGACACTGCAAGAGACAAGATAATTATGTCAGGGTGCTTATAAACCAATTGTCATTAAACCTACAGAGACAAACTAGACAATACACATCAGGGACAAAAGACACAGATAAACTATGAATGGTTTTGTCTTGCTAGTAGGATTCTAGGGTGCTTTCACATCTGCAGTTCGCTTCATTTGGTCAGCAACAAGGGTAATAAATGATACATTGTTGCATCTTCTGCCGTCTTTGGGTCGTTTTCACACCACACTGCTGGCTTTGGTTCGAACCAGTTGAGACGAACCAAAATGCAGTCATCTGACAAAATCCACATCTCTCATTGGCCAGATGTTGTTGAACATATTTCCTAAACTGCTTATTGATTGGTCAGAATTCACGTTCGGGAAAATGCCAATGAACTCCCGCAGGTAAACAAAACCGGCAGACACAAAATGACTCTTTTTACTATGAAGGAACGACTGCGCTGACTGATTGTATCCCTGCTTTAGACAAACTATACATTTCGAGAATGAAGCGCAGCCGCGGCTGGAAAACAGGGTTTTAATGCATCGCTCGTCACTTCAGGAGGAGGCGTGAATTAATTTAGCTAAACTGCGACATGGGCATCTTGTGGAAATATTACCAACGATCCATCAGGTAATGTTTTCCCTCTCTTCCTCTTTCCCTCGCATCGGCCTACGGTAGCTGAATTAGTCCGAAAGTCGTAGTACTTTTTGCGGTTGGACCTGTTTTAGTTCGGATCATATTCTCACCACAAACGAACCGCTCCGTTCGTTTGAAAGCGTACCGAGACCACCTCTTCAAGCAGGTCTCGGTACGCTTATTTGGTCCGCACTCGAGTACGATTGCTGCATTCTCACCTGCCCAAACGAACCGCACCAAAAGGGGAAACGAACTGTAGTGTGATTCAATAGAACTAAATAAGGCAGGTGTGAAAGCACCCCTAGTTATGACTTGTTTGTGGTGTGATTGTTGGGGCTAGTTGTAGATGTGTTTGGAAAGAACTCGTAACATTCGAATTATATTTTGGCAAATTGAACTTTACCACAGCTACACAAGATCATAGATAGCTCATGTTTGATGTCCCTGCAAAGCCAATTTGGTGTACTGAACGATGGTTTACATTTCATGTTAATACGTGTGCAAGATTTTAAGAAACTTGAACATTCCTGCATCAGTTTACACCAAAAATGCCTATGCAAATGAACATGCTTTGAAACCAAAACGTCTTATTGGTCAACTTGGCTCTGGAGGGTGGGTACAAAACCATCCTTATAAAAGCTACTAGCCTAAGGCCCCACCCGAGGCCAGAGAAAAGCGCCCAAGCTAGATGGAGACTACAGGCCAAAGAAAGACTTGAACCCAACACAGAGAACCACTGAGGACTCCAGGGAGCAGGCGGGGACCCAGACAAAATGGGTTAATCGCACAGCTCAGACATTCGCATTTCTGATACCTTCCTTTCTTTCTTTTCCGTCGAGAGTCTAGTTAAGTTTAGTGCGCCTCAAACCAGTAGTCAAACACGACTAGCCTTTTTGCCGCTCTCAAAACTTGAATCGACCAACTCCACCCCACTCCAAGCCTCGCGAGGTCAAAGAACAATCAGCTAGCCACATGCTCAACAGACGGTGTTTCTTCACATCACAAAAGGAATCCAAGTATCACTTCAAGGCTACATCTGAACTGGTGTACAGTAAAGACAACCCTAAAGAGACCTTATAAGGGTTCAATTGATTATTTTTGGTTCGCTTGGTTTGGTCTTACAAAATCTGAGGTTTCCCCGTCATTATGCTCTCTCAAACTCTTATTTTACTTCCTTTACTCTTCTCTACACTTGTATGAATGTGTGTTTGGGTTAGGTTTGTGACTTTGCTCAGACAAAAGTCTGGTCACTGAACAGAAATAATGTCCAGTATAGAATATAAAGTCCTGCTGCAGTGGAGACAGAATGAACATTGTGTCCGACTCCATCATGAGCTTGGAGGACTGCATCCATACATCTCTGCACTGACTCAAATCAATTATTAATAAAGTCATGTGGAATGGCAAAGAAAGCGTTCCTGCAGAAAAATCTACCTTTTCCAAATGATTAACTAGAAGTCAAGGTATTATTTGTTGCTCTTACAAATGGGATTGATGACAACTGGAAATATTATATTAGGCGTGAAAAGAGGGCAAAATAAATGTGACTCTTACCTCGGTTTGTACCATGTATGAGCGATGCAGGCGCAGGTCAAACACACAGCCGTAAATGTCCACTGTGCAGTTCCTGTCTAGTTGCTGTAAAGCACGATCCAGCACTATGAAAGTCCCAGTTCGACCCACACCAGCACTGAGAGTAAAAAAACATAATGAAACTGATGTGTGAGCGCTCAAACAAGTCTGATGAAGAAGATCAAGTCTAGCTGATGAATACCTGCAGTGTACTACGGAGATTCCAGGACTGTTTGTCCTGTTGATGAAATCTCGGACTGTTCGCACAAACTGGATAAGAGACTGAGTTGTGTCCGGGACGCCGTGATCTGGCCAGATGGTGTAATGGAACTGACGCACCATCCTGGGGTATCTCAGCTGACTCTCCTGAAAAACGAGTTTGGGTTATGAGGTTGCATCTACTAACGTCCACATTTTACACGGCGGTGGTGTCAAGTCACTAATTCTGAATACTCAAATGACTGCAAGGGAATGATTTTTAATCAGGAATTGTCAACGTGTTCTTTGACTTTCAGTCGTTTTTAGTGCCGTATTGGTACTTTTACACCATTATATTCCATCAACCTGCAGTCTCTGCTTTATTTTTCTAGTCTATGGGGATTGGCAGAGTAGAGAAATCAGTCCTGTGATTCGTGTCCAATCAATCACAGAAACTAAAATGCTTCACACTGAACTACCTTTATAAATGCAGCAAACTGTCTGGAAGCATTCAGAGTGTCTAAGAAGAGGTTCAAAATCTTTACACGCAATGACATGTTAGCCGGCATGTCACTGAATGTTAACTGTAAAATCGCCATAAACAATTACTAAATGCACTTAAATGCACTTATTGCTGCCGAGTGTGACGCGGCTGGGATGAAAATCAGCACCTCCAAGTCCAAGGCCATGGTGGTCCACCGGAAAAAGGGGGTTTGCCATCTCCAGGTTGGAGGAAAGTCCTTACCCTAGGTAGAGGAGTTTGAGTATCTCAGGGTTTTGTTCACGAGTGAGGGAAGGATGGAGCGTGAGATTGACAGGCTGATTGGTGCAGTGGCAGCAGTAATGCGGTCGATGTACCAGTCCGTAGTGAAGACGAAGCTGAGCCGAAAGGCAAAGCTCTCGATTTACCGGTCAATCTACATACCTACTCTCACCTACGGTCATGATCGAAAGGACAAGATCTCGGAAACAAGCGGCCGAAATGAGTTTCCTTCGCAGGGTGGCAAGGCGCACTCTTATGGATAGGACGAGGAGCTCTGACACCCGGGAGGAGCTCGGAGTAGAGCCGCTGCTCCTCCACATCGAGAGAAGTCAGCTGAGGTGGCTGGGATATCTGTTTCAGATGCCTCCTGGACGCCTACATAGGGAGGTGTTCCAGGCATGTCCCACCGGGAGGCAGCCTCAGGGGAAGATCCAGGACACGCTGGAGGGACTATGTCTCTCGGCTGGCCTGGGAACACCTCGAGATCCCCCCGGAGGAGCAGGAGGAAGTGTCTGGGGAGAGGGAAGTTCTCCTAAGACTGTGCCCCCGCGACCCGGCCCCGGAAAAGCGGCAGAAAATGAATGAATGAATGCACTACAGAATGTTACGTTTTCACACAAATTAAATGCTGTATTCTCGAGCACACACACTTGTTCTACACTAGGAGAACTTATAACAGTGGTACCATACTCCACCTTGTGGTCGGATTCAACCAAGCACATACATCACAAACGCTTCAGTCTTTGTGTAATACTCACTACTCATGAGTACTTTAAAAACGGATTCTGTTTACCCATACTCAGAGTAATATTCACTACATTTATGGTCAAGTAATAGTACTTTTAGCAGAGTATGATTTTTCTGTACTCTTTCCAACACTGATTATTATATACTTTGCATAGGCATGTACCCTTTTAATCTCTAAAATGAGCATTTTTATCAGGATCCTGTGTGTAGGTTCAGCAATGTCCCATTTATGGCAAAGAATAAGTCCTTGTTCTGGTCTTTAAAGTAAATTACTCAGCATACACAAAAGAGGCTGAGAAAAATGTTCATTTTCGATAGAAATTTGAGACGGAACTTCTCATATACTATTGAATATACTGAATAACTGAATATGATTCTGCATGTTCTAATAGTTTACTTCTTTAAAAAAGACACATTTGCACAATTAAAGCGGTAGCTCACCCAAAAATGACAATTCTGTCATCATTTACCCATTTGTTTGGCTCTCTTTCTTCTGTTTTTGAAAATGACCTTCCCAACGCAGCTCTAAGTGAAGTGAAATGTCCAGCTAAGGCTAAAATTTGAAAGTGCGCCATGTTTAAAACTATTAATTCATAAAAAAAAAAAAAAGAAAAAAAAAAGAGTTGACTAGAGTAGTTTGAATTAAACACATTAGTAACGAGTCTTTAGCCGTGCTGGCGTGACGTCGATACGGAATTTAAGTCCTGCCCATTTGGTGCGTAGCAGACCCAGGAAAATTAAAACCCCTGGTCCCGCCCACACACACAGTAGCAGATCCCGGTTGAATCATGTCTGTGCTCTGAAGTGTGAGGGAAAGTTAGTGTTATTTTCCCTACCCAAACATGTGAAGAGGCTGTGAAGAGTCAGTGGTTGAAGTTTATTTTTGCAGAAATACCTCAGCAATATAGCCCTAGCCTTGTGCTGTGTTCCTGCCATTTTTCAGACGAGTGCTTCAGCGATCTACAAGCTTACAACAGGGGATTCTTCGGCCGTTTGTTAAAGGAAGGATCAGAAAAAACTATTGATGTGTAGAAGTTTGTCAGAGCTCGACAGGAACTTTACAGTGCACAGTTCATGGACCATCCATTTCACAAGTGTAAGTGAGATTAAAATGGCTGCCTTCTTGTTTTCTCTAGCTTGCAAATTCTGAATTAAATTATGATTTGTTACTTGTAACCGCATGTACGATATCTGGTTAACTTTTTATATTCTCATATCGCGTCTAAACCATGTTGAAAACACGAAGCTGCCACTTTGTTTATGGATTTAAATGTGTTTGTTTGTCTTCGGTATGGCCACTATCAGCTGTTCTTAGACACGTGCGGCAGTCAAGTTTTAAAACAGTAGTGATGGGTCGTTCATGAACAATTCATTCTTTTTGAACGAATCTTCAATATGATTCAGGAACTACGAGTCCTCTCAGGGAGTGATTCGTTCATCCGCGCGTGCGCACATTTGTGCAGGTAGTATCGTTAAATTGAAGTCTTCATCACATTGGCAGAAGCCAATCATACGCGTTTAGAGCCGGAAAACAATTGATCTGCTCACCTCTCGAGTCCTCTATCGGGTCCTCGGGTTTGAGTCATTCTGTCAAGTGATGAATGAACGATCATGGCTCCTATCGACTTAGACTGTGCATTGATTAAAATTATATGTGACTGTCAGTGTAACGTGAATGAACCCCTGACATTTGAAGACATGAAGAGGTGAGCTGAGCAAAGAGACAACAATACCTTCATAGACAAAAGAGCAGGTAAAAATTGAATTATTATTTTCTCCTTCTTATAGTATTCAACTTATGACTTATTTGTCGTGTGATCAACCTTTTGGGTTAGTTGTAGATGTGTTTGGAAGCAATTCGTAACATTTTAATAATATTTTGGCAAATTGAACCAAATAAACGAAATGACTCGAAAAAAGATTCGTTCATCTTGATGAACGAGACTCAAATATCCGAGTCAGTAAAATGATTCGAACTTCCCATCACTATAAAACAGTTCAGCCTTTGCCGCTGTGTGGATTAATACTGAATGTGTGTTTACTTACGGTTAAAAATAGAGCAATATGCTGGTGTTTAACTAACTCTAGCTCTAAGGAGGGGTTTGGGAACAAATTAATTGTTGAACGAATCACATGGGAGTCATTGGGATAATTTGGTAAAAGTAAATTCATATTGTAGTGTCGGAACAAGGTTCTTTTCACAAGGTGGGGTTGTTAGCCCCGTGCCCAACCCTCCTCCTTTCTCATCCGGGCTTGGGACCGAGGCGGAATTCGGGAAGCCGATGATTCGGGATGCAGATCAGACTGTTGTTGGAAACCTCCAAAACCAAAATATGACCCTTTTTAATGCATAATAGGGCCTTTTTAATATAATAAAGATGTACTGAAGAAAGCTGGAACAATTGACTTCTATAATATTTGTTTTTCTTCCTCTGGTTAGCTTTATTTACTTAACATAATCAAATACATCATTTGGAAACTAGAGAAAACAATGAGGCAGCCATTTTAATCTCACTTACTTACACTTGTGAAATGGAGGAAGAAACTGGTCCATGAACTGTGCACTGTAAAGTTCCTGTCGAGCTCTGACAATGTCCCATACATCAGTAGTCTTTTCTGATCCTTCCTTTAACAAACGGCCGAAGAATCCCTTATTGTAAGCTTGTAGATCGCTGAAGCACTCGTCAGAAAAATGGCAGGAACACAGCACAAGGCTAGGCCTATAATGCTGAGGTATTTCTGCAAAAATAAACGTCCTTCACAGCCTCTTCACATGTTTGGGTAGGGAAAATAACACTAACTTTCCCTCACACTTCAGAGCACAGACATGATTCAACCGGGATCTGCTACAGTGTGTGTGGGCGGGTTTTAATTTTCCCGGGTCTGCTCATGCAGAAAATGGGCGGAGCTTGAGTTCCATATTGACGTCACGGAATAAGGAAGGTTAGCTTTCTTCACAATGTCTTCTTTAGTTTTCAACAGAAGAAAGAGATTCAAACAGGTTTGAAAGCACGTGAGGGTGTGTTAGTAGTGAGTAAATTGTCATTTTTGGGTGAATTACCCCTTTAAAGTTCCTAGATGAAAAAGACTCCACTTACGCATGATATTTTGAAGTCCCGAATGGTCCACTCTGGAAAGACCTTCTCAGAAAGCAGCTGCACCACAATGTCTCCATAGCACAAAGGCTCGCTGTCCGTCGGCCAGTAGTGGTCACACTTTACCTGAATCAGACACATTTTCACAAAATTATGACATGAGATCAGCGCACGGTACAAAAGCAAAAGCACCAGAAGCGTCTTCTTCACTCACCATGCCTCTTTCCACACACTGCGTCACCATTACTAGGCTGTGCACATTTTGTTCCCACACCATTCGCCAAAAATCGTCCTTGGTACCTGGCAGAGGCCCTTGTGTGGCGATATACTCCCATCTGAAATTGTTTCCCTGTTAAAAAGTTAACAAAAACATCACTGTTCACTGGGTGCTCAGCCAAAACGCAAAAAGTGCTAAATATATATTCAATAGGCGCAGGGCCGGAGCAAGCTGACCTGCCGCTCTAGGCAAAGGACGGTTATGACATAACTGATGGCGCGGGTGGTGAGGGTAGTGTCGCGGACGCCGCCCTAGACGCGGATATAACTGAGGGCGCGGGTGGTGAGGGTAGTGTCGGGGACGCCGCCCTAGACATGGACATAACTGAGGGCGCGGGTGGTGAGGGTAGTGTCGCGGACGCCGCCCTAGACGCGGATATGACTGAGGGCGCGGGTGGTGAGGGTAGTGTCAGGGACGCCGCCCTAGACATGGACATAACTGAGGACGCGGGTGGTGAGGGTAGTGTCGCGGACGCCGCCCTAGACGCGGATATAACTGAGGGCGCGGGTGGTGAGGGTAGTGTCGGGGTTGCCAACCTAGACATGGACATAACTGAGGGTGCGGGTGGTGAGGGTAGTGTCGCAGACGCCGCCCTAGACGCAGATATAACTGAGGGCGTGGGTGATGAGGGTAGTGTCGGGGACGCCGCCCTCTGTATTTTGCCGCCCTAGACGCGGACATAACTGAGGGCGCGGGTGATGAGGGTTGTGTCGCGGACGCCGCCCTAGACGAGGATATAACTGAGGGCGCGGGTGGTGAGGGTAGTGTCGGGGACGCCGCCCTCTGTATTCTGCCGCCCTAGACGCGGACATAACCGAGGACGCAGGTGGTGAGGGTACTGTTGCGGACGCAGCCCTAGACGCGGATATAACTGAGGGCGGGAGAGGTGAGGGTTGTGTCGGGGATGCCGCCCTCTGTATTCTGCCGCCCTAGGCAGCCGCCTAGGTCGCCTCTATGGACGCGCCGGCCCTGAATAGGCGACAACACCAAAGCTCCAAAAATGCATATTACATTAAAAAGGCTGACACAAAACATACTATTTACATGGACATTCGTACCATCCAGTACCATTAAATCATTTGTTACCTATGTCTCAATTTAGTCGTAAGTTGGGACGGTAGTTTTATGGCTTTTGAAATCGTATTAGTCAAAAAAAGGTAATGATTCGCACTCAAGTAATTGCTTCATACTGTTTTTATTTTATTTCTCTTCCATTCTACGGGTGATTAAAAGTCACGTTTCGGCACAATGCCTTCCTCAGTGTGTGACACAATCCTCTCGAAATCCTTTTAAAATCTTACCCAATACCATCATACAGCATGAAAGAACCAGGATAAAACTGAAAACTACTGTTTTGTTCTGACACACCGAGCCTGGCTTGAGGATGAGTTAATTAGGGGGTCATTTTAATTTTTAGATAAACTATGAACACTATATGAAAGGAACCATCAAAATAAATTGATAACAACATATAAATTTCACACCGAATACAATAATGGGGGTTCAATCATTTTTGGACTATCTTTCGAACGTTGACTACTGTATTTGCAACATTTAAGTTGTGTGAAGACATTTTCAATCAGTATAACAACAACAACACAAAAAAAAGGTTATAAAAATTCTGTCTTTAGCAAGTGACCAAACCACTGAACATGTATTTAACTCACAGGTATATAGTTAGCGTTGATGTAGTCTGAGCAGGGGTCATCCTCCAGACAGGACAGTCTCACCCGCGTGGAGTCGTCTAAAGTTAATCATTAAGGATGTTAATGAGCAGGATTAAACTTCAGGTCAACAAATCAGTACTTCTTTAAATCTACACATGAAGAATTCCAACTGATAGATGTTGCCGTTAATCTACTTACAGGGAAGTATATTGTTGTATCGGTTTTTGTTGCGGTTACCAAGCAGACGTGCAGCATTTTGAGTTTGGATCCGTCCCACGTCCTTTAGGCCCTTTTTAAAATACAGGCAGAGGTTGATGCAATGATCATGATAGCAGATGCTATTAACCAGATTTATAACACAGCTGTCTAGAATACTTGATTCTGATTGGTCAGTCGGTCGGTCAGAATTCTGAGATAACAACCGGTGAATAATGCAGGCTCATCAGGGAACTTCGAACCACCTCGACAGCCACCAATCAGTCAAAAATGCGAAGCTGACAGAAACTAAAACAGCTGATGGAGTATACACTAACCTGCGCATTATTCGGATACAAGATGGCGCCAAACAGTCAAAAACACAACAGAAACTAAAACAGCTGATGGAGTATACACTAACCTGCGCATTATTCAGACACAAGATGGCGCCAAACAGTCAAAAACACAAAAGAAACTAAAACAGCTGATGGAGTATACACTAACCTGTGCATTATTCAGACACAAGATGGAGACAAACAGTCAAAAACACAACAGAAACTAAAACAGCTGATGGAGTATACACTAACCTGCGCATTATTCAGACACAAGATGGCGCCAAACAGTCAAAAACACAAAAGAAACTAAAACAGCTGATGGAGTATACACTAACCTGTGCATTATTCAGACACAAGATGGCGCCAAACAGTCAAAAACACAACAGAAACTAAAACAGCTGATGGAGTATACACTAACCTGCGCATTATTCAGACACAAGATGGCGCCAAACAGTCAAAAACACAAAAGAAACTAAAACAGCTGATGGAGTATACACTAACCTGCGCATTATTCAGACACAAGATCGAGACAAACAATTAAAAACACAAAGCTGACAGACACTAAAACAGCTGATGGAGTATACACTAACCTGCGCATTATTCAGACACAAGATGGCGCCAAACAGTCAAAAACACAAAAGAAACTAAAACAGCTGATGGAGTATACACTAACCTGCGCATTATTCAGACACTAGATGGACACAAACAGTCAAAAACACAAAAGAAACTAAAACAGCTGATGGAGTATACACTAACCTGCGCATTATTCAGACACTAGATGGACACAAACAGTCAAAAACACAAAAGAAACTAAAACAGCTGATGGAGTATACACTAACCTGCACATTAATCAGACACTAGATGGAGCCAAACAGTCAAAAACACAAAAGAAACTAAAACAGCTGATGGAGTATACACTAACCTGCGCATTATTCAGACACAAGATGGCGCCAAACAGTCAAAAACACAACAGAAACTAAAACAGCTGATGGAGTATACACTAACCTGTGCATTATTCGGACACTAGATGGACACAAACAGTCAAAAACACAAAAGAAACTAAAACAGCTGATGGAGTATACACTAACCTGCGCATTATTCAGACACAAGATGGAGACAAACAGTCAAAAACACAACAGAAACTAAAACAGCTGATGGAGTATACACTAACCTGCGCATTATTCAGACACAACATGGCGCCAAACAGTCAAAAACACAAAGCTGACAGACACTAAAACAGCTGATGGAGTATACACTAACCTGCGCATTATTCAGACACAAGATGGCGCCAAACAGTCAAAAACACAAAAGAAACTAAAACAGCTGATGGAGTATACACTAACCTGCGCATTATTCAGACACAAGATCGAGACAAACAGTTAAAAACACAAAGCTGACAGACACTAAAACAGCTGATGAAGTATACACTAACCTGCGCATTATTCAGACACAAGATGGCGCCAAACAGTCAAAAACACAACAGAAACTAAAACAGCTGATGGAGTATACACTAACCTGCGCATTATTCAGACACAAGATGGCGCCAAACAGTCAAAAACACAACAGAAACTAAAACAGCTGATGGAGTATACACTAACCTGCGCATTATTCAGACACAAGATGGCGCCAAACAGTCAAAAACACAACAGAAACTAAAACAGCTGATGGAGTATACACTAACCTGCGCATTATTCAGACACAAGATGGCGCCAAACAGTCAAAAACACAACAGAAACTAAAACAGCTGATGGAGTATACACTAACCTGCGCATTATTCAGACACAAGATGGTGCCAAACAGTCAAAAACACAAAAGAAAACTAAAACAGCTGATGGAGTATACACTAACCTGTGCATTATTCAGACACTAGATGGACACAAACAGTCAAAAACACAAAAGAAACTAAAACAGCTGATGGAGTATACACTAACCTGTGCATTATTCAGACACTAGATGGACACAAACAGTCAAAAACACAAAAGAAACTAAAACAGCTGATGGAGTATACACTAACCTGCGCATTATTCAGACACAACATGGCGCCAAACAGTCAAAAACACAAAGCTGACAGACACTAAAACAGCTGATGGAGTATACACTAACCTGCGCATTATTCAGACACAACATGGCGCCAAACAGTCAAAAACACAAAGCTGACAGACACTAAAACAGCTGATGAAGTATACACTGACCTGCGCATTATTCAGACACTAGATGGCGCCAAACAGACAAAAACACAACAGAAACTAAAACAGCTGATGGAGTATACACTAACCTGCGCATTATTCAGACACAAGATGGCGCCAAACAGTCAAAAACACAAAGCTGACAGACACTAAAACAGCTGATGAAGTATACACTGACCTGCGCATTATTCAGACACAAGATGGAGACAAACAGTCAAAAACACAACAGAAACTAAAACAGCTGATGGAGTATACACTAACCTGCGCATTATTCAGACACAAGATGGCGCCAAACAGTCAAAAACACAAAAGAAACTAAAACAGCTGATGGAGTATACACTAACCTGTGCATTATTCAGACACAAGATGGCGCCAAACAGTCAAAAACACAACAGAAACTAAAACAGCTGATGGAGTATACACTAACCTGCGCATTATTCAGACACAAGATGGCGCCAAACAGTCAAAAACACAAAAGAAACTAAAACAGCTGATGGAGTATACACTAACCTGCGCATTATTCAGACACAAGATCGAGACAAACAGTTAAAAACACAAAGCTGACAGACACTAAAACAGCTGATGGAGTATACACTAACCTGCGCATTATTCAGACACAAGATGGCGCCAAACAGTCAAAAACACAAAAGAAACTAAAACAGCTGATGGAGTATACACTAACCTGCGCATTATTCAGACACTAGATGGACACAAACAGTCAAAAACACAAAAGAAACTAAAACAGCTGATGGAGTATACACTAACCTGCGCATTATTCAGACACTAGATGGACACAAACAGTCAAAAACACAAAAGAAACTAAAACAGCTGATGGAGTATACACTAACCTGCACATTAATCAGACACTAGATGGAGCCAAACAGTCAAAAACACAAAAGAAACTAAAACAGCTGATGGAGTATACACTAACCTGCGCATTATTCAGACACAAGATGGCGCCAAACAGTCAAAAACACAACAGAAACTAAAACAGCTGATGGAGTATACACTAACCTGTGCATTATTCGGACACTAGATGGACACAAACAGTCAAAAACACAAAAGAAACTAAAACAGCTGATGGAGTATACACTAACCTGCGCATTATTCAGACACAAGATGGAGACAAACAGTCAAAAACACAACAGAAACTAAAACAGCTGATGGAGTATACACTAACCTGCGCATTATTCAGACACAACATGGCGCCAAACAGTCAAAAACACAAAGCTGACAGACACTAAAACAGCTGATGGAGTATACACTAACCTGCGCATTATTCAGACACAAGATGGCGCCAAACAGTCAAAAACACAAAAGAAACTAAAACAGCTGATGGAGTATACACTAACCTGCGCATTATTCAGACACAAGATCGAGACAAACAGTTAAAAACACAAAGCTGACAGACACTAAAACAGCTGATGAAGTATACACTAACCTGCGCATTATTCAGACACAAGATGGCGCCAAACAGTCAAAAACACAACAGAAACTAAAACAGCTGATGGAGTATACACTAACCTGTGCATTATTCAGACACAAGATGGCGCCAAACAGTCAAAAACACAACAGAAACTAAAACAGCTGATGGAGTATACACTAACCTGCGCATTATTCAGACACAAGATGGCGCCAAACAGTCAAAAACACAACAGAAACTAAAACAGCTGATGGAGTATACACTAACCTGCGCATTATTCAGACACAAGATGGCGCCAAACAGTCAAAAACACAACAGAAACTAAAACAGCTGATGGAGTATACACTAACCTGCGCATTATTCAGACACAAGATGGTGCCAAACAGTCAAAAACACAACAGAAACTAAAACAGCTGATGGAGTATACACTAACCTGTGCATTATTCAGACACAAGATGGTGCCAAACAGTCAAAAACACAACAGAAACTAAAACAGCTGATGGAGTATACACTAACCTGTGCATTATTCAGACACTAGATGGACACAAACAGTCAAAAACACAAAAGAAACTAAAACAGCTGATGGAGTATACACTAACCTGTGCATTATTCAGACACTAGATGGACACAAACAGTCAAAAACACAAAAGAAACTAAAACAGCTGATGGAGTATACACTAACCTGCGCATTATTCAGACACAACATGGCGCCAAACAGTCAAAAACACAAAGCTGACAGACACTAAAACAGCTGATGGAGTATACACTAACCTGCGCATTATTCAGACACAACATGGCGCCAAACAGTCAAAAACACAAAGCTGACAGACACTAAAACAGCTGATGAAGTATACACTGACCTGCGCATTATTCAGACACTAGATGGCGCCAAACAGACAAAAACACAACAGAAACTAAAACAGCTGATGGAGTATACACTAACCTGCGCATTATTCAGACACTAGATGGCGCCAAACAGACAAAAACACAACAGAAACTAAAACAGCTGATGGAGTATACACTAACCTGCGCAATATTCAGACACAAGATGGCACCAAACAGACAAAAAAGCTGGCGTGACAGACCAGCAGATACATATTAATGTGGATGTAAGTATATGGATTTTAATGTATTCACTGACAGTCAAGGTGATTGGAAGTTCCCAGATGAGCCTGTGTTATTTAGCGGTTGTTATCTGAGAATTATACTTTGGAATGTTGAGATTGACCAATCAGTTTCGAGTATTTCAGACCGCCCTTTAATAATCTGCGATAACAACCTCCTAAACATATTTAAGAAAACTTGATATACAGTATAGTGTTGGATTGGATGATATACCTCAAACTCTTCTGACAGAAGGTAACTGGAATCGGATTGAAGTTTAGCAAGGTGGGACTCGAAATTGGCAGCTTGAACTGGGCTAGTGCAAAACAAAGTCAAAATGACAAACGTTAATACTCATAAATTGATCAGTGTTCACTGGAATAAATGCTTTAATCTTGAAATACACTAATATATAAGGATCAATCATACAGAATATTAAGCACATACTATTCACACGTACATGAGCTCTGAATTGTCTCCGAGCTCAACTGTTTGAGGATTAAAATAGTTCACCGCACACACATTCTGCTTTTGTTCAGCAAAGGTCGTGTGAAGTCACCGTGCTGAACAGAAGAATGCCCCTCGGTTTGAAAGTGACAGCTGACGGTAGAAAAATGCTATTATTTTTAGCATCTGAATTACTGCTAGCATGACCGCTTCTATGCATTGAAAGAGAACAAATACTCTAGAGCTCTACAAATAAACAATTATTATGTTTGATGTCAGCCATGGATAAGATACTAATGAACTAACTCTTTCGTCATTTTAAGAGCTTGATGTCGCTTATAACCGCAGCATCCTCCATTATATCTTCGTTTGTGTTCATCAGAAAAAAGAAACTCAAACGGGTTTGGAAATGGTGAGTAAATAATGGCAGCATTTGGATTTTGGGGTGAACTATCCCTTTAACCATGCGCGTGACCACACTTGTATAAGCTTTGAATTGATTCTGCAGTACCTAGTTTGTCCACAGGGTGTCTACACTAGACTGCCCTGCTGAAAAATCCAGCTTAAACCAGCCTAGGCTGGTTGGCTGGTTTTAGCTGGTCGACCAGCCTGGTTTTAGAGGGGTTTTGGCCATTTCCAGGCTGGTTTCCACCCATTTTCAACCTGGTCCTAGCTGGTCAGGCTGGAAAATGACCAGCCAAATCCAGCTAAAACCAGCCTGACTTAAGCTGGATATAGCTGGTTTTGGCTGGACTTCCAGCTTGGCTAGGCTGGTCAAGCTGGTTTTAGCTGGTCATCTCCCAGCTTGACCAGCTAAGACCAGGCTGGAAATGGCTGGAAACCAGCCTGGAAGTGGCCAAAACCCCTCTAAAACCAGCCTGGTCGACCAGCTAAAACCAGCCTAGGCTGGTTTAAGCTGGATTTTTCAGCAGGGTGTGCCATTATTTTACAATGGGTAAAGAAATCAAGATGGAATAAAACAACAAAACAACACTGAAGCCTGCAAAAGCAATATAGGCTATTTCAGGAACACTTGTGTGAGGGGATTATTACGTATCAGTAAGTACAAAGTGATTATTATCGATCGTAACTTTTGTAAAGGGAAAGCGCAGACGCTGAATGATTGGAAATCTTTCTAGTGTGCGTCTGTTAAGAATGTTTTAATGTGCTGTTTGTTTGATTTAACAAGTCGGTAACATTTTACTTTAAGGACCAGTTCTTGAGGGGAGGGGGGTCTTCACGTGAACAAAGCTGCTGCGCTCCTGCATCCAGGTTAATCATGAACAACTCAGTGCGCATGCGCTAGTTGCACTATCGCGGTCTGATCAATGACTGTAAAAAATATGGACGACGCGACAGCCCCTTTTCCCATTGAACGCCTTGAGGGCAAAACGCCTGCTTGACGGGCACAAACTGTCTCAAAAGACTGCTGAAATTGGAGCCTTGACATGCGCAGAAGGACTGTCTGATGGAGCCAGAGGAGGAGCCGCGAAAATAAGCGGAGTCGAGCTTCCAACCAAACGCTTTATGTAAAATCAACCACGCCCCCCGAACTTCTCACTCGACTGCCGGTGTCTGCACTGTAACAAACGCTCACTGATGTAAATAGAAGCACTTACATTTAAAAATACAGAATAATATACGGTTTAAAAACGGTGTGATGCAAGCTGTTATACTTTAATCAAAGCAATACATGCTGGACTGCAGAAATAAACGATCTTTTATACACTCTAGCCTGAATATGAGCACAAATAATATATTCTCTTATTGTTATATTTGTTGTTGGTATTTGTTATCTTCATAGGGGTAGAAATAACACTTGTAAAATATGAACAATAACATATAAACAACACATACATTTTTAGAAAGGTTTTTATTTTTAATTAGCCATCAACAGAACCCAAAATATAGCCTACACACCATAACGATTTACCATGCGGGAACAATCGTGCGTTTAGAAGATAAATACAGCAAGATTACTAAATATCAACAGGATATTTACACATCCCAACTCTGCAATTTGTGCAAAAAAACTTTGCACTATTAATACAACGTCTATCTGCTGCAACATCACTAGTATATTGTTTATTCATTTTCGCTTGAATTGTTGATTTAATTTGTTTGCCTCCGTTTTCATTTGGTTTATTCGATGCCTTCATTATATCTGGCAACGAGGAATTTACATTCATTTTAATGTTAGCTGGAGTGTTCAAATAAAACGCCAACAGAAAATGATGTAAATAAATAATATCTAACATTTACAGCTCTATTAGGTTATATAAGATTCGATTTCAAGAACCTTATAATGATTTATAACAGCACATTCAGTAGATTACTTAATAACATGCCAAAACTTAAAATGCAGAGACGTCCTGTAAAGCAAGTTCAAATAACCATACAGGAGATCAACGTGGAGATTATTATTTAGACACAAAGAGAATTACTGCTAACGATCTCCTGTATACCCCGTACTTAAATTGGTTTATTTTATTGTGCAGTTTTATTGTCATTTTCGTATTTCTTAATTCTTGTGCACTACAAAATGTATTCAATTGTATTATTATTTAATACTTGTGCAATCGATCCAGGTTTATTGTTATTTATTTTGTCCTTTATTTAAATAATTGCTATGTATGCTGTTTGCATCTTTATTCAAAGGTTAAACTCAGTGCTACACTTTGCGTTCACATAGTAGCATGCGTTTGTTGTCATATCAACACAAATGGATGTAATAACGTTAACAAATGTGAGGGTTTTATATAATGAAGATTCAATCGCGCCAGCTCCGGGCAGCAGCGCACATAACCTACTCGCGGCGTCGCGGGCTGATTCCGGCTCGCATGCGGCAGCGCCGGCTCGCTCGGCCGCCGCATCTGGCTCAATTGACTCGGGCTGGAATCGGGCAGTGAGTCCAGGCATCCGGAGTAGGTCCAGCAGAGGTAGTCAGTCTGAGGGGTAAGTCTCCAGCAGGCAAGAACTGGCCCCAGTGTATTTTGCTATCTGGGTGGCTAGGCGTGTATCAGCAAACTAATAAAGCCCGAAAAAAGCTCTGACCTTAGCGAATAAACAGTGTTCCACCAGATCATGTATGTCAGAAACTGTAGTTTACTGCTGAACTCATTTTGTCATGGTAAAATATCACAGAAATCGAGTAATAACACTTCAGTCTCCTGCCGAAGCTCAGACGCCGCGCTTTGAGAAACTGTCAATCACAGCTGTCAATCACGATGACACGCCCAGCATTAAATTACTGCTAAAAACAAACTGTTTACAAAAATGAAGATCTGCACCTATTTCAGCACAATAACCAGTGCCTTAATCGACCAGAACCATCTTACGGGACATTTTATTGCAAGTGTAATTAATTTTTTTATTTGGGCTCAAGTCTCCTTCATTAACACGGAGGAGGCGGGCTTTATGACTTGTACTGCAGCCAGCCCCCAGGGGGCGATCTAACGGCCGAAATCTTCACTCAAACGCAGGCTTGCGGCACACTTGGGTCTGATTGTCTTAAACAAGGTTTATTTGCATCAAATACATAACATTTGTGCCAAACATCTCAACTGACGAACATATTAACAATAATACAACCGTATAGCCGAATTAAATGTATGCATTGGCATGTTACAGCCCTAATGAGTATGATTATGTCAAACTCTATTTAGATACATATTGCAATGATTTCGGGTACTTACTTAGCGATGTACGCACACATATATGCAGAGTCCTTAAATGCTCTGCTGCCTTGGACTCTATAATACCTGTTTTATAACTTTAAACTATCAACAACCACCACTGAGCGATATTCTAGCGATCGCTCTTCCCGCTCCGTGGTGGATTTTGGCATAGTCCATTTCACGTGAGATGGCGGGGGTGAGTGGAAGAAACCAAGTCGCGGGGGGAATATATTTTCTACAGAAATAATTTATGATTTCTTATGTGGCCCGGTAACGTTACCAATTGTTCCACAGACCGGTGGTTGGGGACCACTGCCTTAAAGAGCATATTGTAGGTTAAAAAAGGTTTCAAAAAGGTAAAATCGTTTGTTAAAGTACTCTATAATACCATAAAATACCATAAGTAAATTTCTGTGACTAAAAACGACTCCAAACGGCTTAATAATAAACTTTAACGTTTATTTTAAAGAAAATCTAGTTCCTACTTTACTCTTATGAAGTGGTACGAATTATTAGAAATTAAAAATCAAAGTGAATTTGTCTTTCTAGTCTGTACACTTTCGTTTTATTAAGTAGAAAATAGAAAATAAATATTTTAAATTAATGTAATGTGATGCTATGATTTACATGTTTCCGATTGGCTACTTCTACTTCATACTTAATGAGGGGGAGGGGCTTGCTGCTCAAACAATACACAGACTCTGACGTGAAGCAGCAGCAGCTCCGTGTTTCCTGTGTTTTTATTAACATTATTGTCCCTCATCAGGTATGAAATATTGAAATCGTTATCAAAATGTGTTGAATATAAGTTAGAGATGTGAAAGCAACAAGTGTCA
>NC_133179.1:70922500-71112500 GCF_049306965.1 Danio rerio | reverse complement strand
AACAATCTCTGGGCTTGCTGCATAACAAATACCAAAAATGTAACAATTTATAAATAAATGGATCACTTTCTGGCCATCGGATATTAGGCATGGACATATATACTGCGATCGTGATTTTCGAAAGCCTTAAATCGCTTTGCAAACGTTTATTATTGCCATTTCATGAGTCTCCCCATTCAGTTGAATAGAGTGTTGGACCCGGAAGCCGCTTCGCGTGACGTCACACTTAACAAGCGGATAGCTCTTAATCTTTCCTAATTGTACAGCACTTTGGATCAAATGGTAGTTGAATGAAAGTGCTTTATAAATAAAAGAAGGAAAGAAAGGTGAAAGGTGTGGTACCTCCTTATGCGCAGGCACATCTGTGAGGTGGGCAAGGCCTTCCACTTGCACATCTTCATCACTGGACTTTCCTGCACGGCTCTTGAAGGAGACACAAACACACGTCAGCAGGGTCGCAGATACTGCGGCCACACAGGAGCTTGTGTTTACTCACATTTTGTGCGCTCTCTTTCTGTAAATCAGTAAGGCTGTCAGGGCGAGCACCATAGTGATGAGAAACAGGGCAGCCGTGATCCCTCCTGTCAGGCCGCTTCGTGGTGCTGAGCGACAGAACATCATGGTTTTATCCAAACAACCCTCGATTCAACTGTTTTAAAGTGCCCCTGACATGCATTATAAAAGGTCATAGTTTGGTTATGGAAGTCCACAACGACAGGCTGACCTGTATGTAAGATCAAAAAACACTTTCGTTGTCGAAAATATGCATTTATTTGTACGCGATTACTCCGATAATTCCCATATGATTTGTTCAGTGATCTATTTTTCGTGATGCTACTCTCCTGTGATTGGTCTGAGGACCCAGTCTGTCGTGATTGGTCGACGATGTGCAGCTTAGGATGGAAACGAAACATCCATCTTGACTTATCAAGCGTTGAAGCAGGTGGCCATGATAGTATATGTGTGAGCTCAATGCAGGAAAGTACTGATACAGCACTGCGGTGTGGACACCATTCTTCATCATAACTCAGAGTAAAAAGAAATGACAACGAGTATTAAATTAGAAATGTAACTATTTTGAACTGTGGTGCGCACATAAGCTCATTATAGCTGCTCTGCTGTGTGAGCTCAAGCCATTGAAATGAATGGGTTTCATAGTGCAGTGCTTTCAGTGTCTAGTGTGAAAAACATGGCTAAAGATCTATTTGGAGAACGACCTGTGTTAATAACAAGTCCGTTCTGTTCTTTTGAGAGTCAATACCTATATACATGCTGCACTTTCAGATTTAAACCTCAGCTAGATGTTTACATTCCCTTAGAGCTGTGTTACACACTGAAGGAAAGAAAATCTTTAAAAATCCATAATAGAGGCACTTTAAACATCGGTAATAGCACTAAAAATAAGGATCGCAGTGTCTTACCTGATTGAGTTAATAAAGGGAGCGAGAGATAGGTGTCTGTATAAAGCGGGTGTGGAAATTCTCTGTTCTCTTCATCAAACAGTTGAGTGAAGGCACGGACGCTTAATCTGAGGAAATAAAGCATACAAATTTATTTATAACAGCACATCTTTTACATTAAGCTCAGCTTTCAATGAGGATTCCGCCATCACTAACTCACTCTCATGCTGTGTTCACACCAGACGCGGAACGCGCGGATAAATTGCGCTATTCGCGCATAAATTGCAGCGTGAACATTTGAGTATTCTCGCTTCATTCGCGCGCCAAACCCCGCTTCATTCCCGTGTCAAATTCACTTTAGAACAGATGCGGATTCACGTGTTGGGCGGGGCTTCTGTCTGCCCGGTGACTGTAGCTTCGTTGCTAAATGGCTAACATGGATTTTATGAGGAAAAAAACAGTGTTTTTGGGCTTTATGAAGACTGAAAAACAGCATCGATACGTTTAGGGTCGTGACTGAGTCCACTACATCCTTCCAGAGGTGCATCCAGCTCTGTGAGCTCATAAACTCCTCCAGAAACTGAACCTGGATGACGGGGACTTTCAGTGACGGGGTACTTCTGACTGAGCCAAGCCCAGTTTGATGAACTGTTGTCGGTGAAGGCTGGAGGATTTCCCCCGGAACACCGACAACAGGCGATACGTCACAATCACGCCCCACAAGAGCAAGCTCCTAATTGATTAACATAGTGCCAATGTCCGCTGAGTTCAGATTTTCGAATTCGAGTGATTTGCGCAAAACGCTCAATTAGCGCTGTGCCATTTGCGTGTATCGCGCCATTCGCACCACAACATTCATACAATTCCCGACATTCGCGGCGCGCCATTCACGCGTAACGCACCGCAGGATGTCTATTCACACGTTTGCATTGACTTAACATGTAAATCACTCACGCTTGACGTGGGTTCCGCATCTGGTGTGAACCTGTAACGGAGGCCAGCTAGTAGATGCTGTGCAGGTAAACCTCACTCCTCTGACCTCTAAAGGTGCTCTAGCGACAGACGCTAGAGGCCATGGTCTTTAGCCTCCTTGTTAGAGCAATCGACTCTCATGCGGAAGGTTGCAGGTTTGATACCAGCTCAGAGAGGATTGGGTGGCGTAGGACCGGTGGGGTTACATTGGTGCCGTGACCCGGATGGGAGTGAGGTTTAGGGGGGTGACTGTAACGGAGGCCAGCTAGTAGGTGCTGTGCAGGTAAACCTCACTCCTCTAACATCTAAAGGTGCTCTAGCGACAAACGCTAGATGCCATGGTCTTTAGCCTCCTTGTTAGAGCAACCAACTCCCATGCGGAAGGTCGCCGGTTCGATACCAGCTCGGAGAGGGTTGGGTGGCGTAGGACCGGCAGGGTTACAAACGCAGCATTATGAAGTTGGGGAAAGAATTGAGATGTTAGTCAGAATGTTCAGGCTAAAAAACAAATACTCTAGAGTTCTGAAAAAATAAACCATTGTACAATATATGTTTGATGCCCGTAAACATGTCATGTGAGAGGACATCAACAAAACAAATGGGAGCTCTGATGAAGTAGCGGAGCTGTTAGCAACAATGGAGGACTGATGGCGAACTAACAAGGTGGTAATCACGAATTGATCAAAGTACACGTCAACTCAAAGTCTAACTAATTAAACAAGAACAACGCAATAGGTGCCATCATGTACAAACCTCTTCTGTAGCCATATAATCAGAATCACATTTACATGGCGATGCCGTTCTGAAAAGGAAACGCTTTTTGTTTTTGTTTGTAAAACATATTGCATATAAAGGACAACCCAGAAAGACGTGAATACATAGACGTCTTGGCTGAACAAGGATTCATTTGGTCAGTCAGTAAAAATTTTTATGAACGACTATGAATGACTACACATGTGAAGTCTGTCGGACTATTTAGACGTCTGTTAGATTTTCACTGACAGCTTGAATAGCCTTGTTTTAGCCAAGATCTCTATGTTTGGATGTCTATTAGACGTCGATTAAACACAAAATTGCTTGGTGGCATCATTGTCAAAGTAATCCCCATTCAGCCCACAGTTTAGGGCAAGATACTGCATCAAATATTACACAAAAAAGTGGCATTACCGATACGATGTCCTGGATCTAAGGGGCCCGTCACAAAGATGTGATCCGTGCTGGATAGATTCTGGATCCAATTTGCAAGCTCCGCCCAAATGTTTCATTCCTGCTCCCAGGTTTATCTCGAAAACCTGAACCTTGCCGTCGGACCCCTCGGCACACGTGCTGTGAAAGTAGCCCGTCTGGTAGGCTTTGATGGAGTGGTTCTGTCTATAGTCCAGATAAGATGGCAGAGGATGTCTCTGTTCCGGCAAGCCATTATCAACATCTGTAAGTTGAACCAGACGTGATCAGCGAGAATTAAAAAACATTTAAACTCAATCGACAAAAAGAAACCGATTGTCTGAAAAGTGATTGGTACCATTTGACTCCGTGGCAATTATTGTGAAGTAGCGAATGGCTCCGTTAGCATCACTGAACCAGCTGCAGTTGAACTTAAACCGGATGGTGAAATGGGTGATGACCGCTGAATGCTCATTGACCCGTACGGTCACTGGTGGGACAGGGGGCCCTGAAAAACAAAGACTGACCTGCTGAGTTTCTGTGGTAACAACATGCGTAGGTACATCTGAGTTCTGTCATAGACACATCTGAGCTCTGTGGATTAAATCGAATTATAATGTGAATAGTGTTCAATTTCTTCCCTGCTGAAAAATCCATCTTAAACCAGCCTAGGCTGGTTGGCTGGTTTTAGCTGGTCGACCAGGCTGGTTTTAGAGGGGTTTTGGCCATTTCCGGGCTGGTTTTCAGCCATTTCCAGCCTGGTCTTAGCTGGTCAAGCTGGGAGATGACCAGCTAAAACCAGCTTGACCAGCTTAGCCAGGCTGGTCAAGCTGGTTTTAGCTGGATTTAGCTGGTCCCTTTCCAGCCTGACCAGCTAAGACCAGGCTGGAAACCATATATATACCATATATATACATACATACATACATACACATATATATATATATATATATATATATATATATATATATATATATATATATATATATATATATGTGTGTGTGTGTGTATAGGTATATGAGTGTGTGTGTGTGTGTATGTATGCATGTATGTATATATATATTTATATGTATATATATATATATATATATATATATATATATATATATATATATATATATATATATATATACTTTATATATATATATATATATATATATATATATATATATATATATATATATACATACATACATACACACACACACACACACACATATATATATATATATATATATATATATATATATATATATATATATAATACATATACACACACACACACACACACACACATACATACATATATATATATATATATATATATATATATATATATAAAGTATATATAAAGTTTTAACTGATCAATCAAGTAGTCTTGTTTTCTTTTTACCTTCTATCTAATTGTTTCTACTCTATCCTTTACTGCTATTTACTGCTCTATCCTCCCACTACATTGTTTTCGAGTGTCAAGGTTGTTCTGCCGTCACTTACTGTCGATCATAGTGATAACGCTGTTCTTTACGGTTGAGCTCTGCTTGTCTCCAGACATCACTGCGACGTAGATGGTGTAGTTTTTGAAGGGCTCCAGTCTGTCAAAACGCTGCGAGAGGGTGCGGTTTCCCAGCGTGTGCGTGTACACTGCCTTCCCAGAGCCCTGTCTGTGGCACTGCACAACAAAGCCGTCGAAATCAGAGTGCGGAGGAGTCCAGGAGCAGGACACAGAGGTGGAGCTCAGGGGGAAACAGTGGATGCTCGGAGCCGGCAGTGGAGCTGTGGAGAAAAAGAAGTTTGATGGAACACTATTTTTCCACAGTATTTCCGATAATATTTTTTCTTCTGAAGTCTTATTTGTTTTATTTTGGCTAGTATAAAAGCAGTTTTTAATTTTCTTTAAAACATTTTAAGGTCAATATTATTAGCCCCTTTAAGCTATATTTTTTTTCGAAAAACATAATTCTAAGGGCAAATAATCCTGACTTCAGCTTTGTTTCATTGCTGTAGTGATGTGAAACTGCTCAGAAGTGACCGATGTTGATAGAGGTGTACTCACGGGTTCTGATGGTGTGGTAAACGGGACAGCTGTAGGTTACAGGACTGTGTCTCTTCCCACTGACCGTGCGAAGGCTAATGTTGTAGAGCCGGCCTGGATGAAGTCCTTCGAGGATCCGCTGAGTGGGACGGAGATGAGAAATGTACAGTGTGTCCTGAGGAAACCACGTCACTTCGAAATCCTCATAGTCTCCTGTGTCTGGGACATGCCACTTCATGTCCACCGAGCCGCCAGAGCAGCTGACGGACACCGACGATGGCGCTGCAGGGACTGTGGTGATATAATGACGAGAGTCGTTTAGTTTCAGAACTGTTGTTCTTTGAGTTCTTCTACAGAAACGTCCTTCTTTATGGCAAAAATGTCTAAAAATCAATACATTATTTAATTCCTCTGAAAGCACATCAATCTCTGCTTAAAATCATTCATTTTCCTTCGGTTTAGTCTCTATTCATCAGGGATTGCCACAGTGGAATGAACTGCCAACTATTCAAGCAAATGTTTTACTCAGCGGATGCCCTTCCAGCTGCAACCCAGTACTGGGAAACACCCATACACACTCATTCACGCACACACTCATACACTACAGCCAATTTAGTTTAATTCCCCTATAGCGCATGTCTTTGGACTGTGGGGGAAACCAAAGCACCTGGAGGAAACCGACGCCAATATGGGGAGAACATGCAAACTCCACACAGAAATGCCAACTGACCCAGCCGGGACTCGAACCAGCGACCGTCTTACTGTAAGGCGACAGTGCCAACTACTGAGCCACTCTGCTTAAATGATGCTTTTATATTTTTGAACATTTATTTAAAGAACATGTACCAATGTATTTGTCACTGGTGTTTCCTAATTGTTTTGCAATATTAAAATGTTAATTTTATTTTTTGTTTGTGATGGGTAAAAACACTGTAACACCAGTAACAAAGAGAAGCAATGTTATACAATGAGAAACAAAATGTTATGCTGGGTTCACACCAGACGCGGAACGCGCGGATAAATCGCGCTATTCGCGCGTAAATAGCCGCGTGAACATTTAAGTTTACTCACTTCATTCGCGCGTCAAACCCCGCTTCATTCACGCGGCAAATCCGCTTCATTCGCGTGTCAAATTCACTTCAGAACAGAAGCAGGGCTTGGTTAACGCGGCGCGAATGTCTGCTGAAGTTCAGATTTTCGAACTCAAGAGATTCGCGCAAACACGCATTAAGCGCATCAAACGCGCAAAACGCTCAATTCGCCCCGTGCCATTCACCCGTATTGGGCTATTCGCACCGCGCAATTCGAGTCATTCGCGCGTATCGTGCCGCAGGATGTCTATTCGTGCGTTTGCATTTTCTTAACATGTAAATCACTCGCGCTTGACGCGCGTTCCGCGTCTGGAGTGAACGCAGCATAATGCTGTGTTCACACCAGACGCGGAATGCGTGGATAAATCGCGCTATTCGCGCGTAAATAGTCGTGTGAACATTTGAGGTTAATCGCTTCATTCGCGCGCCAAACCCCGATTTATTCGCGTGTCAAATTCACTTTTGAACAGACGCGGATTCGCGTGATGGGCAGGGCTTCTGTCTGCACCGTGACTCTAGCTTTATAGCTAAATGGCTAACATGGATTTTATGAAGAAAATAACAGTGTTTATGTGCTTTATCAAGGATGATAAACAGCATCGATACGTTTAGAGCTGTGTTTGAGTCCACTACATCCTTTCAGAGGTGCATCCAGCTCTTTAAGCTCATAAACTCCTCCAGAAACTGAACCTGGCTGATGGAGGTTTTCAGCGGTGCTTCTGACTGAGCCCAGCACAGTTTGATGAACTTCTTGTCGGTGTCTGCTGGGGGATTTCCTCTGGGACACCGACAACAGGCGATACGTCACAATCACGCCCCCACAAGAGCAAGCTCCTGATTGGTTAACGCGGCGCGAATGTCCGCTGAAGTTCAGATTTTCGAACGTGAGTGATTCGCACGAAATGCGCATTAAGCGCATCAAGCGCGTTTGCATTGACTTAACATGTAAATCACTCGCGCTTGACGCGCGTTCCGCGTCTGGTGTGAACGCAGCATTACAGTTCCCTCACAGTAAAGAAGGTCAGAGCAGTGAGCTAGAAGCTTAAAATGAAATCATGAACACTGAAAGATGAGGGTTAAAAAAGTTGAAATGGGGGTTTTTAAAATCAAAAGTAGACAGTCAACTTATGTTTTGCATTTTAAAATTACCGATTTGTGTTAAATGGTAACATCCTTTTTGTATTTAATGAAATGTTAGTGCTGCTGAGGTCCTAAAAGGACTCAAATTGGCTTTTTCTTGTCGACTTAGTCCATTTATTAATCCAGGGTCGCCACAGCGTAATGAACCGCCAACTTATCCAGCAAGTTTTTAAGCAGCAGATGCCCTTCCAGCCGCAACCCATCTCTGGGAAACATCCACACACACACTCATACACTAAGGACAATCTAGCTTACCCAATTCACCTGTACCGCATGTCTTTGGACTGTGGGGGAAACCGGAGCACCCGGAGGAAACCCACGCGAAGGCAGGGAGAACATGCAAACTCCACACAGAAACGCCAACTGTGCCAAGGTTCGAACCAGCAACCCAGCAACCTTCTTGCTGTGAGGCCACAGCACTACCTACTGCGCCACTGCCTCAACCCACATCCTGAAACTAGCATCTAAAAAACTTTGATTTTAATATTCAGCCCTGACCTGTGCGTCCTACTGCAGTCGTAGAGTTGCTTAGATCTTCGCTCCACGTCTGCACTGTAGCAAGGTAAAGTCTTCCAGCCACCAGACTGTGGAAGACCACTTGAGTGACCTCTGGGCCCACCCGCTGCTCTCTGCCGTCCACAGTCACCGAATACCCAGTCAGTCCTCCTGGAGCAGGAGTCCAGCTCAGCAGAAGACTGTCCGTCTGACCCTGATTCTCCACATGCAGCTCTGGGACTGAGGCCGGAGCTGAAAATACAGGAGGAAAATTAGATTACCACTTTACTTGAAGGGGGTGACTCATAAGACTGTCATCTAACCTTTATAATCATGATGTGACACATGAATGAAATTTTAAGCTCGCTTATGACAACTGTTATTCTCTTTCGGATAGGGAAATTCAAAGCTATAGTGGAGAGTCCACTTTCGTTCAGAAAGCCAATTGTCTGAAAGAGTATATAATCGGGCCAATGAAATGCCAATGAATTAGCAGCATTAGAATGAATTAGAAAGCTCGTTGCAATCAATTTAGCAATATAAGCACAGCGAGAGCAAGGCTGAGGCATCCTTTTCGCTTCAGAGACTTCAACAGCCTTCAAAGAGAGTCGATGATGAGGTTTCCTCCTGCTGATCTACAGCGATTTTGAGTAAACGAGAGCGGTCTCCCGGTCCAGAGTGTGATGCACGCGGCGTCAGACGGTCGAGCTGGGTTTTCTCCTTTGCCTGGCGTTCTTCGGGTCCGGTCCTCCAGGGTGGTTAAGGTGTTGAAACACGCTTGATGCGCCATTCTCCCTAACACAGAGATTTGTGCGTTTATTCAATCTGTCAGTAAAGTTACCCGCTGAGGCGAACTATGCAGAAATTCCTCCGAGGCCCCCGGCATTGACTCAGCGGAGGAGTCACTTGCTGGCCCGTTACATTGTAGGTCTGCCCTCTGGTCAGCTTGCGTTCTGGACACAAGTGCCTGCTATGCGCCATCCCCACTAGGCGTTCCCATTCAGTCACGGTGCAGTCCCCCCTCACAGGCGGACCTGTGTATTCCCTCTCCGCTAACCATCTTATATTCATATGCGTACTCCCCCTTTTCAGGGCTAGTACATATGCTCTCTTGCCGCCTTATCTCCCCATTGGTTAGCAGGTAGCCTCCGCAGCGTCCTTCCTATCAGGGCTGCACGCTTTCCCAATGTACTGTCATATTTAAATTCCTAAAAATGATTTAGAAACTTTTCAGGCTCCTTTTTGTGACTCCCTTCTATTGAAGAGGGATAAGTAAGGGCCAGGGATCTCGTTGGAAGACCGCGCCTCTAGCAGATGCAGGTGCGCTCACGCTTGCCTGGCAACCTCTCATCAGGGGCAGGTAAGGTGTAGTCATTATGGCGTTTTCCAGACATTTCCCCATAAGTGGATTCTCCTTTGTAGCATTGAAGTTCCCCATCTGAAGGGGAGCGCTCCAGTTACTAAAGTAACCCTCGCTCCCCGAGGGGGGGAACGAAAATGCTATATTCCATTGCCATAATGATTGTCCCTTAGCTGTGAGTTGAGTCTCTTCAGCTAAAAAGGATGCCTCAGCCTTGCTCTCGCTGTGCTTATATTGCTAAATTGATTGCAACAAGCATCAGCTGGGCAAGTTGATGCTGCCAATTCATTGGCCCGAATATATACAATTGGCTTTCTGTACGAAATCCCCATAAGTGGATTCTCCACTATAGCTTTTCCGTTCCCCCTTCGGGGAACAAGGGTTTCTTTAGTAACTGGAGCGTTATGCATATTTTTCTCAACCGTGTAATTTTAAATGCAAATATGGACATTATTGTTATGACAACATGACATAAACAAATACCTCACAACCCGTTTTTGTCTTTGTCGCAACAACTTGACTTGACCAAGACAACAATTTGTTATAATCATTGAAGCAATACAATTGTTCATATTTTTCTGGTCACGTTTGCAGTGGAACAAACTTGTCTTTAAACAGTTTTGATGCAAAAACCTCTAAAAGCCATTTGATATTTTCTTCTAAAATTAGCATTTTCACCAACTCTTGTGTGTTGGTGTCACCGACTCGGTCCCGGTCATTCCCCTCGCTGGCCAGCAGAGGCCGCCATCTCCGGACTTTTAGCATAACATCATCCAACTACACTGATTGCGCATACACCTGATCTGAATCATGTTAACGACCCACGTACCTCATATAAGCCGCACTCAAACACTCAGTCAGTGCGAAGTCTTGTTCAGCCCCGGCCAGCATTACTGAGCGTTATATCCAGCCTGATCTCTTGTGTACGACTCCAGCCTGTCTCTTACTTTGCTTCGCCTTCTGCCTGCCCACGACCCACGCCTGATACACGGACTCTGATTCTTGCTGCCTGCCTTTGACCCAAGCCTGATACACGGACTCTGATTCACGCTCGCTGCTCTCTACTCATGCCTGGTAACTCACTCTGTGTCTGTTCACCGTCATTCTTGAAACCATTACTACTACTGTGGATGTGTGTGTGTGTGCACCCAGGTGCATATTGTGTGTTTGAGTGAAGTTGTGGTTAATAAATACTGCATAATGGATCCCTCCGTGTCAGTCTCCTCGTTACAGTTGGCTCAGTAATTTTACATTTATATTGACGGACGGGTTCTTTTCATTGCCTTTTAAGCGACACAACCGAACAAACATAGAAAGTTGAGAAGAATTATCATTTCAGGAGAAATTTCAGACGGCATTTAGAGGTTTTTGCATCTGAACTCTTCATTTGTCATTAAAATATCTTATTAAAAGTGTTGTTGCTCTGTCAAGTCATTTTTAAGAATGTCGTTAATATTTAATGACATTTAAATACCAATTCAGCTTGTGTCACTGTAGTTAAAGTCATTAAATATTAAAGAGCCCCTATTGTGGGTTTTCATGAATGACCTTCCATGTAGTGTGTAACACAGCTGTAAGTGAAGTGAAATATCCAGCTAAGGCTTATGTAACGGCGTAAATAAGTGTGTTAAATGAATGCCTAAATGGGGACAGCGCCCTCTAGAGTGTGCGTGATGTAATAAGTGCGTGGAGTAGAGACCGCCCACAGCAGAGTTAAAGAAGCATTGCTGTGGGTAAGTTGCACGTTTCTAACAGGTGGAAAATGACCATTAATAAGTGTTTAAAACGCATAAATATTAGCTTTAATGTGACTTAATGTTTCAATGAATATGTTGGGACACTGTTGAGTTGTGTTTGGCGTCGAGTGTGCTGCTCAATTTTGAGTTTATAACGTGTTTATATAACGAGGCCTGATTGAAATCAATTTGTCTTGTGTTTCATATAGAGGTGGTCATTTTCTTTGATCCAGCAGCTATTTACACGCGCTGTCTGTCTCCATTGTACAGGTATGTGTTAAATGTTATAAATGAATTGTAATTATTTTTCTTCTTACTCAAAACGAGTTACTAAAAGTCTCCACTAGATGGGGAAGTTTCATTACTTTTGGAGTTGAATTGTATTGCTGTTACACTCAGTGATTGTACATTGAGAATTGTGATTCATTAATTTGTCATGTAAAATTCAAAGTGTGAAATGTTTTTCATATTCTGACTGTTAAAATTTACACTATACGATCACAAAGTTAAAAAGAATTCATTGGCATATAAAAAAAAAATATATAAAACTGTTTTAAATAAAACAGAGCAGAGTTAACGAAGCATTGCTGTGGAGGTGGTCATTTTCTTTGATCCAGCAACTATTTACACGCGCTGTCTCCATTGTACAGTGTACAGTAAGAAGACAGCCCAAGCAAGATCGTCACACTTACGTCTGAAAGTGGACAGTTTTTAAAACTATTGCTTCATCTAAAAAAAAAAAAGAGTCGACTATTCAGATAATTTGGCGTGACGTGGCTATGAAACATAAGCCCCGCCCAACTGTTGAGTGCGCAAACCAGGGGAAATTTAAACCTGCGGCCCCGCCCACTAACACAGCAGCAAAGACTGAATCCTGCAGTCATCATCACGAGTCATGAAGATGCTGTGCTTACCTGGATATTATTGGAAGTGTGAGGGAAATGGGCGATTCATTCGTTTGTTAAAGGAAGAATCAGAAAAGACTGATGTGTGAGACTTGTGAGACGAAAGGACAGACGATCTACCAGGGGGTGCGTGTAAAATAAGGCCAGTTTATTAGGCACAAAGGCAGCCTGCTGCAGCTGAGGAGGAGCGCTGTTGAGCGCTACAACCCCCTGGCTAGGGATGTGATCTTTGGGCAAAGCAGAGTACAGGTAAGCCCCGAGAACATTCAACACTTGACTCAAGAGGTGCCACAGCAATAATTATAAATAGAAACGATCTACAGCTAATGAAAGATAATGGATGAAATCAGACCTGGCCCGTGACACATTTCATAAGCGCAAGTAAATTGTGCCTCTTCGTTTTCTCCAGCTTGCAAATGATGCATTTAAATGATGTTTTGGTACTTGTAACCGCTTGTGCTGCGTCAGGTTAACTCTTTATATTCTCATATCGTGTCTAATGTCACGTTGAAACGCGACACATGCCGCTTTGTTTACGGATTTAAAGCTTGAGTTTGTGAGCTCGCGTTCCGTGCCATTTGCCGTTGCTATGGCCACCGTCAGCTGTTCCTACACACGTGCAGCGGTCAAGATTCAGAAAAGTTCTAGTTTTCCCTCTCGTGTGTATTAATACTGAATGTGTGTCACAGTTGACAAACCACGCTGGGCATATTACTGTCTGGTGCTGAACGCTGTCGTCCAATCACAACAGGCTGTCACAGGTCCAATGGGGTTTGGGAACGAATGAATCACTGAACGATTCATATGGGATAATTAGATAAAATAAATGCAGATTAAAAGACCATGAACGTGTTTTTTGACCTTGCAGGCATATCAGTATGTGGTTGGAGACCCATATAACTGAAATATGACCCTTTTCAATGTATAATATGGGCTCTTTAATGACGATGTTATAAAATTCATGACATATTTATAGTGGCATCATGTTTATGACAGATTTATGACAACTTCTGTTGTCTTGGTCATGTCACGTTGTCAAGACAAAGTCAAAATCAGGTTGTGATGTATTTGTTTATGCCAAGTTGTCATAACAACAATGTCATCTTTGCATTTAAAATGTCATAACTGAGCAAATGACACTTAATAATAGTTGTTATAAGCATGCATAAAATCTCATTCACCATTATGACGTCAGGTCATGACCATCTTATGAACACCCGTTCAAGTGTTACCACTGCGACAAAGCAATTCTGAAAGTTTTTGACATTTTTTAGTCCCTCCATTTGCTATGTTTGAAAATAATGAAGATTTTGTGATGATTTTTTTTTCACCAAAAAAGCATGTGTGTCAGTCTGAGGAGGAGGAGGAAGGGAAGTTGAAAAAAATATTTAGAATTTGGACTGCAATACTTAGTTCAGCCACTAGTTGTCAGTCTTACACACTAGACCAGGGGTGCTAAATCCTGTTCCTGGAGATCTACCTTCCTGTACAGTTTAGCTCCTACCCTGATCAAACCCACCTGAACCAATTAATTAGGACCTGAAATCCACTTGATAATTACAGACAGGTGTGTTTGATAAGGGTTGCAACTGAAATCTGAGGGAAGGTAGATCTCCAGGAACAGGATTGGCCACCCCTGCACTAGACCTTTAACTTAAAATGCACTCCCTGCTGAAAAATCCAGCTTAAACCAGCCTAGGCTGGTGGGCTGGTTTTAGCTGGTTGACCAGCCTGGTTTTAGAGGGGTTTTGGCCCTTTCCAGACTGGTTTCCAGCCATTTCCAGCCTGGTCTTAGCTGGTCAATGAAAATGACCAGCCAAATCCAGCTAAAACCAGCTTGACCAGCCTAGATAAGCTGGGTATAGCTGGTTTTGGCTGGACTCCCAGCTTGGCTAGGCTGGTCAAGCTGATTTTAGCTGGTCATCTCCCAGCCTGACCAGCTAAAACCAGGCTGAAAATGGCTGGAAACCAGCCTGTAAATAGCCAAAACCAGGCTGGTCGACCAGCTAAAACCAGTCAACTAGCCTAGGCTGGTTTAAGCTGGATTTTTCAGCAGGGCCATCAAACTCAAATGAAAATCTGAACTATAAATCCCAGATACGTCTCATACTTAGGACGACTAACATTATCAATTAAAATACAGTGAAGCTTTTAAACCGTGGAATATACTGAACGCTATTGAGCTTCAGCATTCACCTGTGTGAGCCCATACGGATGACTGATTGCTCAGCTTCCCACTCTTACTGGTGATCGTCATCTTATAGCGTGTTCCCGGCTGAAGGAGTGTAAAGGACCAGCCCAGAGCATCACTCCCCAGGGTCCTGTGATAGTGGAGGGTCTCGTCTTGATCGTACAGATATAATTCATACCCGTCCACCCAGCCCACCGCTGAAGCCCAGCAGAAGGAAAGGTCACTGCTCGTGTTCGAGCACACGTGAAGTGCCGACACTGCGGATGGACCTGGAGATGTGGAAACAAAACAAAACTGCCATCATTGTTTCTGGTAAAGACGTATTTGATTACTTTATACAGTTTGTTATAGTTGAAATGTATTAAAGAGAGCTCAAAGCACTCCCCTCTTGATGTTTTGGACAAAATGTCCGACAAAAATGTCAATATTTCTTGAAGAAATACAAGGATAAAGATATTTGAAATGGTATTAAATGTATTTAAAGTCAACATGAATTGTGATGCTGGACCACAAAACCAGTCTTAAGTTACACCTTTTGGCTAATCTTTTTATCTTGAAATCTGTTTTTAAAGGGGAGTATTTCGATTTTTTTGCACCCTAACGCCCCATTCACACGGGGCTTCAGCGTCAACGCTTGACTGAAGGCGTGTCTGAAGTGATCATCATAGAAGCGTCAGCCAATGAAATTCAGTCAGCAATAGGCCACTGTCTGAGCTGGTGTGTTCGCATATAGCGATCTGATTGGCTGACGCTTCCGTCGGCGTTGAGCTAGTCCCAACTTCTGCAGCGAGCAACGCTTCTGAAGCGGCGCCGACGGATCCACAATGCAGTTCGGCAACGCCTGACGTCACCCATTCAAAGTGAATGGGAAGCGTTGACCCTGACGCCCCGTGTGAATGGGGCGTAAGATTCCAGATTTTCAGCCAAATATGATCATATCCCCTGTTTATTCAGCTTTCATTTGATTTATTCAGCATTTAGCTTTTATAAGTGCAATACATTAACACGTCCCTGCTGAAAAATCCAGCTGAAACCAGCCTTGGCTGGTTGGCTGGTTTTAGCTGGTCGACCAGCCTGGTTTTAGAGGGGTTTTGGCTGGTTTCCAGCCATTTCCAGCCTGGTCTTAGCTGGTCAGGCTGGAAAAGGGACCAGCTAAAACAGCCTGATCTCACGAGAAAGTATTTTACGTTTTGCCAGTTTAGTGGCTAATTCGTACGAATTCGTACGAGTTCAGTCGTACAAAATGGCACGATTTTAAAAAGGAGGCGTGGCACCTGACCCCACCCCTAACCCCAACCATCATTGGGGGATAAGCAAATCGTACTAAATTGTACGAATTAGATCGTACGAATTCATGCGAATTAGCCACTAAATGAAAAAGTTACGAATTGCCGTGAGATTGTGTTGGCTAAAACCATCTAAAAACAATCTTGACCATCCTGGTTTAAGCTGGAGATAGCTGGTTTTGGCTGGGCTCCCAGCCTGGCTAGGCTGGTCAAGCTGGTTTTAGCTTAAACGAAAAATGGCTGGAAACCACCCTGGAACTGGCCAAAACATCTCTAAAACCAGCCTGGTAGACCAGCTAAAACCAGCCAACCAGCTAGGCTGGTTCAAGCTGGATTTTTCAGCAGAGGTTTGACTGGTTATTGTGGTTCAGCGTTTATTTCAGTACTTCAGAAAAAAAGATCACAAAGTACGTATAAACAACACACTTTTACAAACATTTCAGCTCTTTTCAATCATGTTAGTAAAAACGTGAATTAATTTGCATAGTTTTTTGTATTAATTGCAACTACTAGAAAGATAATAGATATTGCTACTCTTTTGCTGTTCATTCACTCATTTTCTTGTCGGCTTAGTCTCTTTATTGATCTGGGGTCGCCACAGCGGAATGAACCACCAACTTAGCAAGTTTTTACGCTGCGGAAGCCCTTCCAGCCGCAACCCATCTCTGGGAAACATCCACACACACACTACGGACAATTTAGCTTACCCAATTCACCTGTCTTTGGACTGTGGGGGAAACCGGAGGAAACTTACGCGAAGGCAGGGAGAACATGCAAACTCCACACAGAAACGCCAACTGGGTCGAGGCTCGAACCAGCAACCTTCTTTCTGTGAGGCGACAGCACTAGTTACTGCGCCACTGCCTCACCCACTTTTGTTGTATTTTATTACATATTTGATGATAATACTTACAAAAAATGCATAACTTCAGTGAAAGTATGTCTTTTGAAAAACGTTTAAAGGCATATTATGCAAAATGGTGGTTTAAACGCAGTTTTGTGGCAACCGTGTGTATATATAGGCAGTCTATATTAAATGAATTCGCTTTATTTTTCATAATCACGCTTGATAAAAGCAGTCTGCAGAAGCACTGATTGACGTTCAGAGGGGGAAAGCCCCGCCCGTTAGTGATGATCTCTCCCTCATTAGCATAAACAGCCCTGAGTGAGAAGCAGCCGTCAGCCGTTAGAGCTTTCGCCTGCTGAAGATAACGTACAATCGACTCGGAGGATTGTAAATGTAACTTCTTTTCTCATTTTCACAAGTGCTTGTAGCTCCGCCCTCTTTTAAAAAGAGCATCTCATTTAAATTTAAAGTGACAGTCGCCAAAATGGCACAATTTGTATCAAAGCCTGAAAAGGTCAGTTTCATGAGTTATAAAACATTATTTGCTCGGTATTTTGAGCTGAAACTTCACACACATGCTCTACACACTCACGCATACACATTTTCATCTTGTGAAAAGGGGCATAATAGGCCCCCTTTAAAAGTTGAAATGTTAAATTGTTCAAAAATGACAACTACTACTAATAAAAATGTGTCTTACGTGTTTGTCCCTCTGCAACGACGTCCTTGCTTTCCGCCGTCCCACTGAGAGTCCGAACGTGCGCTTTATACCTCCTTCCAGGAGTTAAATTTTCAAACAGGTGGTGTCTGCTAGCGGCGGGAACAGAGGCATTGTGGATGTTTGTGTCACCGTCATCCAGCAACCAGAGACGATATCCGTCATGAACTCCCACAGCTGAGTTCCAGCTCACCAGAAGACTGTGTGTGCTAAGCTCATTATCCGCCCGCAGGCCAGTGACTGTGGAGGGCTCTGAAACACGCACGAACACACATTAGACAGCAGTTTCCATTTACATGACAATCTTGTGTTCAAATTTTATCAGGAACAAAGTTTTGCCATTTCCACTGGAAGAACAAACAATAGATTGAATAACGGTGTTGCCTTGCCCTGCTGAAAAAAAACAGCTAAAACCAGCCTAAGTTGGTCAAGCTGGTTTTAGCTGGTCTCCCATCCTGGTCAAGCTGGTCTCTCAATCTGACTAGGCTGGTTAAAGCTGGTCTCTCAGCCTGGCCAAGCTGGTTTTAGCTGGTCTCTCAGCCTGGCCAGCTAAAACCAGTTAAGACCAGCCAGCTAAGACCAGCCTGACATGCTAAAACCAGCCTGATCAACTAAGACCGGCTAAAAAGTGACCAAAACCCCTCTAAAACCAGCCTGACCCACTAAAACCAGCTAAGACCAACCTGACCAACTAAAAAGTGTCCAAAACCCCTCTAAAACCAGCCTGACCCACTAAAACCAGCTAAGACCAACCTGACCAACTCAAAAGTTTCCAAAACCCCTCTAAAACCAGCTAAAACCAGCTAAGACCAACCTGATCAACTAAGACCAGCTAAAAAGTGGCTAAACCCCTCTAAAACCAGCCTGACCAGCTAAAACTAGCTACAACCAGCTAAGACCAACCTGATCAACTAAGACCAGCTAAAAAGTGGCCAAAACCCCTTTAAAACCAGCCTGACCAGCTAAAACCAGCTTGACCAACTAAAACCAGCTAAGACCAGCTTGACCAGTTCAAACCAGCTAAGACCAACCTGACCAATTAAGACCAGCTAAAAAGTGGCCAAAACCCCTCTAAAACCAGCCTGATAAACCAGCCAGGATTCACTCCATTTCATAAACTATACGACACTGCAAAATTTGCTGATTAAATTTAGGCAAACTTTACCATAAAACTACAATCACTTTATTAAGTACACCTTACTAGTACTGGGTTGGACCCTTTTTGGCTTCAGAACTGCCTTAATCTTTCATGGCGTTGATTCAACAAGGACTATTCCTCAGAGGTTTTGCTCCATGTTGACATGTTAGCATCGCGCAGTTGCTGCAGATTTGTCGACTGCACGTCCATGATGCCAATCTACGGTTCCACCACATCCCAAAAGTGCAATATTGGATTGAGATCTGCTGACTGTGGAGGCCATTTGAGTACAGTGAACTCATTGTCATGTTTAAGAAACCAGCCTGAGATCACGCTCTATGACATGGGGTGTTATTCTGCTGGAAGTACCCATTAGAAGATGGGCACACTGTGGTCATAAAGAGATAGACAGGGTCAGCAACAATACTCAGGTAGGCTGTGGTGTTGACACGATGCTCAATTGGTATTAATGGGCCCAAAATGTGCCAAGAAAATTACCGCCACACCATTACACCCCCACCACCACCAGCCTGAACTGTCGACACAAGGCAGGATGGGTCCATGCTTTCATGTGGTTGACATCAAATTCTGACCCGACCATCCGAATGTCGCAGCAGAAATCGAGACTCAAACCAAGCAGACCAGACCAGGCTCACTGGATATTTTCTCTTTTTCAGGCCATTCTCTGTAAACCCTAGAGATGGTTGTGCGTGAAAATCCCAATAGATCAGCAGTTTCTGAAATACTCAGACCAGCCCGTCTGACACCAGCAACCATGCCACGTTCAAAGTCCCTTAAATCAGCTTTTGTCCTTATTCTGATGCTCGGTTTGAACTGCAGCAGATCGTCTAGACCAGGGGTGTCCAAACTCGGTCCTGGAGGGCCGGTGTCCTGCAGATTTTAGCTCCAACTTGCCTCAACACACCTGCAAGGATGTTTCTTAGCCTGGTAAGAGCTTGATTAGCTTGCCCAGGTGTTTCTAATTGGGGTTGGAACTAAACTTTGCAGGACACCGGCCCTCCAGGACTGAGTTTGGACATGCCTGGTCTAGACCATACATGCCTTAATGCATTTAGTTGCTGTCATGTGATTGGCTGATTAGAAACTAGCGTTAAGGAGCAGTTGGACAGGTGTACCTAATAAAGTGCGTATATATTGTATAATCAAAAATGACACCAAATGTGTTTTAACTTCCTTACATTACTCTAAATTGACTGATCAATTTTTGATTCTTTGGAGCCTGTTGTTGTTTATGTATATGTCTCACCAGTTCTGCCAGTAGTTGTGCTGTTGTTTGTCTGCGATCCACTGACCGACTGAACGGTCACCGAATACAGCTGGCCAGGTATGAGGTGGTAGAATTCTGTCTGTGTGATGTGCTTCGGGACACGTCTACTATCTTGAAGATGTGTCTCCTGAAACAGAGACACTGAGTAGAAGTCAAGGTCTCCATCAGCAGAGGACCACGAAGCTCTGAGACTGCCGTCTGCGGTGCCAGCGCTCAAATGCACACTCTGGACCTGACTGGGCACTGAAAAGAAAAAAAAACACTCAGAGGTTACACTGAAGAAGAAAAACTACCGTGTATTTCATTCATTCACTTTCTTTTCGGCTTAGTCCCTTTATTAATCCGGGGTCACCACAGCGGAATGAACCGCCAACTTATCCAGCATGTTTTACACAACGGATGCCCTTCCAGCCGCAACCCATCTCTTAGAAACACATACACTACGGACAATTTAGCCTACCCAATTCACCTGTACCGCAGGTATTCGGACTGTGGGGGAAACCAGAGCACCCAGAGGAAATCCACGCGAACTCGGGGAGAACATACAAACTCAACACAGAATTGCCAACTGACCCTGCTGAGGCTTAAACCAAAGACCTTCTTGCTGTGAGTGGACAGCACTGCCTACTGCGCCACTGCGTCACCTCAGTATTTCATTCAAAGTACATTTTATATTGGGTTCAGTGAGGTGAACTGAAACCAGTGTGTGACTGCAGGGCATGATGGGGTTTGTAGTTTGGGTAAATGATAGGGAATGTTCTCCAGCGATCCGCAAGGGCAACATTGCTGGCAATCCTAGTGATGTTTGTAAACAAATTTCGGGAGGAGCACGCGCAGAAGTTTCAGTATCGAACACGTCATCGACAATCAACCTATTACCAAATCAGTGCTTGAACAAACCCCTATATATACCAAAGCTGTCTTACCTGCAGCATCTCACGACTTTAGCGTCACTCCACCACCCCGTCACCTCACCTCTTGCATCGAATTCCCGGGGGGAGCGTTCTGGGGCCGGGCTAGACACTTCGCTCGAATACTGATTCCTCTTTGTTCCTGATAAGGGGAGTAGCTCGAGTTGGGGTGTCTCCTCGAGCTCAGAGCCCTCCCCCCGGACAGCACGCCAAATACGCTTTATACTTAAACTAATGCAAGTGTGAACTCGTGAAATGGCTATATTTTGTATCCAAAAAAGCGCAGCTAGTTTACACTTCTGTGATGTGTTTATATTGCAGTAGTGTCTGAGGCACAGTGTTGTTTTCTTTTTAATCTCACAAAGTTTTCCCCGTTTTTTAAGTCGTGTCAGTTTCGTGGAGATTTTCTCTTTTTTTTTTTTTGGAGAAAAGTTTATTTCTTGTACTCTTCCATTAAATCATTATTAACACATACACTGTTAAATAATGCAGGGTTCCACCCGGGGCTTAATTTGTGCCGGAACAAGCCCCTCTGAAATCTGATCCGGCACCTGATTTTACCGATCCCCCTTCTCAACCACCCTCCTGCCCGGTCTGCTGTTCACTTTCACTTTCTTCCGCGACTCCCCAACCCTCTTCACTTTCGTTCGTGACAAACCCCCACTCTTCACTTTCATCCTTCATCTGCGACAGCCTCTCCGCCATCCAACGCAGGCCCTCCCCTCTACACTATCGTGTGTGACACTGCCCCATCCTCGGGTAACTAACACGCCCAATTCGTTACCCTGATCTGTTCTGGCACATCACAATTCACAAATACACCAATCAACTAAGTTAACATAGCAAATTTAAGAAGGTTAATGTTAGGTTGCCCCCCAAAAAACTCAAGAAATGTGTTTTTTCAGCTCATTTTAAATACGTAGTTTGAACAAGCAGCAAAATATAGCGGTAACATTTTACAAAAACAGGTCATGAATAATGATGTGTTGATATGTAAACTAAACATTACTTCATTATGATCTGACGATGAGTTGATGCATGCGCTAATCATGAAGTAATTTTAAGTACAACATGAGTCACATGAGTAACGGCTACCTTAATTACTTGATTACTTTTTAGTCGCTCGGCAGAACTACAGTTCGAACCGCTGTGGTTTAAAGACCGTTCTTACACTTGTTTGTTAATTAATGTATTAATTACCCCAGTTTATGCTTAATTTAACCTTGATGAACTCATGAGCTGTGAATATATAATTATGTCATGACTTTACTTGGAGGGGTACATCATCATTAACCCATTCTTAACTACTCGTTTACTCCTTATGCGCATCCGTCTAGTGCATTTACAATGCATAACAGTAGAAAAGCGTTCCGTCAACAGCAACATGAACAGTTTAAACTGTTGGAGAAAAGGAATTTATTTTTATTGATTTTGTGTCTTTATTTTTTATTAGGAAAAGGTTTAGACTAACAACAGATTAATCAATCTTTCTTATTGTATCATAACCCATCTTGACCAGACACACTTCCTTTTTTTTTACTGTGCTGCATACTATTTTAGGGAACATGCTGACAAGTGGAAAAATCAGAATAAGAATAAGTGTGGGAGCCTTTGTTTAATACAAAGTCTAGACATGTCACAAGTTGTCATGATGCTTGTAGAAGTTGTGAAATACATTAAAGATGCACATAATTGTTCAGTTCTGGTATGCAGAGAAGGGTTGCAGAAAGAGGAAGTATGTCTAGGGGTTACAAAGAGCCAAAGAACTGCAGAATGACTGATAAGTGACGTTAAACCAAACTCCACCTTTTAAGATCAGTTGTGTATTTATGCTGGAGTCACGAAATGTATGTGAGTTGCGAGCCTCTTGAATGTAATTCTTGTATTGCATTGGGGTAACGTAACCCTCTGTCATTGAATTATTCATTTTTATCAATTCAATCTAATAAATTACTAATATTTTTGGCATTGAAGAAAACCCTCTCCAGACCTTTTCTTATTGAACACGCGTGGAATTGGTGTGATATTCCAACACAACACAGGAGTTCATGAGTAGTTAAGGAGGAGTTCATGACGATGGGCCCCTCCAAGTAAAGTCATGATATAATTATACATTAACAGCTCATGAGTTCATGTTGGTTACATTTAACTTAAATGTTAATTAATAAGGGGCGAAGCAGTGGCGCAGTAGGTAGTGCTGTCGCCTCACGATAGAAGGTTGCTGGGTCGCTGGTTCGAGCCTCGGCTCAGTTGGTGTTTCTGTGTGGAGTTTGCATGTTCTCACTGCGTTCGCGTGGGTTTCCTGCGGGTGCTCCGGTTTCCCCCACAGTCCAAAGACATGCGGTACAGGTGAATTGGGTAGGCTAAATTGTCCGTAGTGTATGTGAGTGTGTGTGAATGTTTCCCAGAGATGGGTTGTGGCTGGAAGGGCATCTGCTGCGTAAAAACTTGCTGGATAAGTTGGCGGTTCATTCTGCTGTGGCAACCCTGGATTAATAAAGGGACTAATCTGACAAGAAAATGAATGAATGTTAATTAATACGTTAATTAGGTCAAAGCAAAAACGAAACTATCTGAACACACAGCAATCTATATTTTTTGAGTGTATACTATATTTCCTCACAGTAGCTTCAAACGGTACCTGTGCGTCCCTCAAGGATCTCCGCGCGCTGATATGACCCGCTGTGAGTCGACAGCACAATCTTGTAGAGCCTCCCTGGTGTGAGCGCAGAGAACAGGTGTTCCCCAATGGCGCTGCTTAGATTTACAGCTGCGGACACCTGCGTGTCATTAAAGAGGATCTGAAGCTCATAGTGGTCAACATCTCCTGGAGCGGACGTCCAGCTGACCCTCAGAAAAGTGCCTCCGCGCTCAGTCAGGGACAAATTACCCACAGCACCCGGGACTGAAAACACAAGAGCGAAGGAAGAGGAGTTAATCGCCACCAGAATATTATCAAGTGGCCATGATTATTTGAATTAATCGAGAGTTGACCGTACATCACATACAACTCCTTTCTTGAGCGTTGATCAGCAACTTTAGCATCCACTCATTATCGGAGTACACTCAGATTGTACACTCTGTTGTTTTGACCCAACATTGCTTTAAATATTAACCATCACAACATTATTTTTTTAACCCATTGGTTGGGTTTGTCCATGTTTGACCCAATGGGAGTTTGGTTAAAACAACCCAGCATTATCTCTAATAATAATATCTCGTTCTCGTTTATTAAGATCTTACCACCCTACTGAAAAAAACAGCTTAAACCAGCCTAGGCTGGTTGGCTGATTTTAGCTGGTCGACCAGGCTGGTTTTAGAGGGGTTTTGGCCACTTCCAGGCTGGTTTTCAGCCATTTCCAGCCTGGTATTAGCTGGTCAAGCTGGGAGATGACCAGCTAAAACCAGCTTGACCAACTTAGCCAGTCTGGGAGCCCAGCCAAAACCAGCTATGTCCAGCTTAAACCAGGCTGGTCAAGCTGGTTTTAGCTGGATTTAGCAGGTCAGTTTCCAGCCTGACCAGCTAAAACCAGCCAACCAGCCTAGGCTGGTTTAAGCTGGATTTTTTTGCAGGGGAGTAGATGTCGGTTACAGACCTGTGCGCTGAATCAAATAGCCTAGAATCCCCAAGAGGCGACACTCTAGTACGATTTGGAAAACAGCCACTAGAAGGCACGGCGGCCATTTTGGAATGAAAATTCCAATAGAACAACAGCATAGTATAAGTCTGTAAAATAAACTATTAAAAGTGCTGATGATTGTGTTAGTAAGTGTTGTGTTGTCGTCTTTCAGGTTCTATCTCAGCTTCAATGCGCATTTTAAATAAATAAATAAAAAACAAAGCATCACGACAGCAATAAGATCCAATGGACAGCGGATCTCTTTCACTCCAAAATGGCGGAATCCGGGGCTGTTTCTGGGCGCTGCTGTTGCAATGGAACGTTCTATTAAGTGTCGCCTCTTGTCCATTCTAAGCTCTTTGGCTGTATTCTGCGGTGTCACGTGGTTGTGTTTTGCTTCGCGTGTCGCCTATCAGCTATTTAGGCTGTACCTTGTTCGGTTGTGTCTATATCTGAGTGACAGTGTTTTACTTGGTTGTCAGTACGTTATTGTTTGTTTATGTTTATGGTCTTCCAGGGCTCCCGTTGGACGCTTCTCTGGCGTATATCTGGTGCATCACCTGAAACTACGGATACTGGAAGCCTGTGCTGGCATTTCTCCTGCGGTGTTGCTATCAGTTAGTGAAGAGAGGAAGAAGAGGGTTGCATTGACAATCCAACACAGTGGGCAGCACATTGAACACATTTTATAAGTGGTCAGAAACTTGTAAATAACTCATGACAGAATAAAGTTACGTAAAAACCCAGCACACCATAGTTTTTCTTGTCAAATTCCCAATAAGTTTGATGTGTCACATGACCCTCTTCCTATTGAAAAAACAAAAGTTGGATCCAAGATGGCCGACTTCAAAATGGCCACCATGGTCACCACCCATCTCGAAAAGAGTACCCCCTCACATATACTAATGCGCCACAAACAGGACGTTAATATCACCAACCATTCCCATTTTATTAAGGTGTATCCATATAAATGGCCCAACCCTATATGTACATACGATTAATCTATTTGCCAAATGAAATATTTCAATTTGATAATGATTGAAAACGTGACCTCACTCACATGTGCGGCCGTATATAGAGACTGCAGAGTAGTGCTGGCCACTCCAGGTGCTGACGGTCAAGTTGTAGAGACGTCCTGGAACCAGATCACTGAACGCACAATCGCTCTGAGTCCTGTTGAGCTTCTGACTCTGAAGACGTGTGCCGTTATGCTCAATCGTCACTACATAATAGTCATAATCCCCAGACGCGTGATTCCAGTAAAGCTTCAGAAAGTCATCCCTGGCGGAGTGAATGGCGGTAGGGTTCTGGACTGTGGATGGTTCTGAAAGAGGGAACAAGGCATTTGATTTGTTTTCATTTATTCACCACAATCAATAGCTTTTTCAGTCGTAATGTGCATTTTTTTTATGTAGGCTACATTTTTGGGAACCGTAAAATACGTGGCCCGGGCTACATCTGCCACCGTATTCATTTTTTGCACACTCAAATACGTTACAACACCACGTTTTCTTATACATGCCATTTCTCGTAAATCCACCAGAGGGCGCTGTGTATATTTGTGCCAACTTCAACATCACGTGTCCATGAGACAAGCCAGTCGGCTTTGTTTTTCCTGGTTTCTGGAAGCGTCCTTCATCTGACTGGAAACACAGTCTGCTCTGCTCAACATCCCGAGATTGATGCCATACAAGGTGGGTCACGGTTGTAGGTTTGTGCACACTCCCGAGTGTCAGTTTGGTCACATGGTTTTGTTTTGGTGTTGCACCTGTATCTGTTGCGTCAGTGTTATGTCACGTGCTGTCCAGATTAGTCATATAGCTTGTTGTCTCGGCTAAATCTGGACAGCGCGTCTCATTTCTCTAGTCAGTTCCTTGTTGGTCGTTTATGCATTTTCTGTCTGTTGTCAGGACACGGATATTACTTCGAAACCCCGATCCGCTACTCCCGTTCCTGTCTGCATGCGACCACTTTTGTTTATTTCTGTTTAGACTTTTTCCTGGATATATTGACTCTGTCAGTAAGGTTTTTTTCTTGCAGTTGTATCCTATTCTAGTGCTCATTCTGACCTGTTACAAGGTGAGCTTCCAAGCAAACTGGTCACACTGGACAAGTCGTCCATATGGAGGTATGCAAAGAAGTTGTCGGCAGCATCAAACCTTGCTGTAGCATTCATTTTACACACAAAATGCAGGCACATGTTTCATGATTTCCAAAAATGTAGCCCTGGGCACATATTTCTAGTGAGCCTGTTTTATCAGAAATGTCAGTTTTTAGAAATTTAGACTTGAATTTAGCTGAATACACATGTTTGTAAGAATGAAATCTGAGGGTTAAAAAAACGAAACGCTCAGAAAAGTTCAAATGAAGTTCTTTGCAATGCATATTACTAATCCAAAATGTAGTTTATTTATAACTATGGAAGGAGATTTACTAAATGTTTTTATGGAAGATGATCTTCACTTAATATTTGAAGAACTTTCGGCATAAAATAAGACTGAACAGTTTTGATGAATATCCTACAATGTATTTTTGACTACTCCAAAAATATAACCATGTAGCATACGACTGGTATTGTGGTCCATTGTAATATTTGGTAGCATGAGTAATTAAAATGTATTAAAATTAATTTCATAATTTTCCAAAACAGAGTTTAAACAGTTTAAAATAGTATTGTCTGTGATAGATGTCATGGTGTATATGTTGTTAGCTTGTTGTTTTTTTTTTAGATTTGGACCTTAGATTTAGATTTGGGCTGCGTCCGAAACCGCATACTTCCATACTATATAGTACGCTAAAATCAGTATGCGAGTCGAGTAGTATGTCCGAATTCATAGAATTCGAAAATCAGTATGCGAGAAGTACCCGGATGACTTACTATTTCCGGCGAGATTCTGAAGTGCGCATCCCATGCACATTGCGCTATCCCATGATGCCCCGCGAGAGAATTAATGAATGGGAGTAAAGCGACGCAACTGTCGCAGGTAGGTCACGTGATGATGACAAAATGGCGGATGTAGTACGTCCGAATTCCATTCATACTTTTCACATTCATACTGTATAGAGCGAACTTTTCTAACGGCCGAGTAGTACGTTCAAATTCAAACGGAGTAGTAGGCAGTTTCGAACGCAGCCCTGGTCTGTAGTAAATTTTGATTGATCGATTGATTAAAAGTATCTAAATTTTAAGGATCAAGGTAGAACAAAATTTAATTTGGCTAAAAGACAAAATGGTTGATGTTCTCATCACTGTAATAAAGATTTGAATTATTATTTTTCAAAAATCATTGTGTTATATTTTGAGGCCTGAATTTGGTGTCAGGTTCTGCTAATTTAACAGAAAGTCATAAAAAAAAAGCTACGCCACATAGAAATCTTATATAGTGCAATTTAGTATAGTGCTATAGTGCTTATATAGTGCTAACCGACAGTGAGCCGACAGCTAGCTCTCTGCAACTTTCACATGGTTGCCCACTGTAGCTAAGCAGGGTTGGATGGGAGACCACATGGGAAAGCTAGTTTGCTGCCAGAAGTAGTCTTTGTGGGTCCTAACGCCCCTGTATATTGATTGGGACTGCTCAGTCAGCACCGTTAAACCTTGGTCGTTAAAAATCCTAGGATGTCCTTCAGAAAAGACTAGGGGTTTAACCCTAGCATCCTGGCCAAATTTGCCCACCGGCCTCCTAACCCTCCCCATATCATAATTGACTTCATCACTACAATCAGCTGGTGTGTGGTGAGCAGTCTGGCACAATATCAACCCAAGTTCATTCTGAAAACGTAGTCCCGCGGATGTTTCTGGAGTCAGCGGAATACGTCCCAGGGTGTACATACGGTGTGTTTATTTTTTTCAAGCGAACACTGCGGGGTGGTGTGACGCCGTTCCCTTTCGCGCTTGCCTTACCTCCTTGTGGAGGGCTTCCACGCTGCAGCCCGTTTGTCCACTCAGCTCAGCGTGTACGTCGGCAGGCTCGAGATGCGGAGAGGGGTCGACCACGGCGACCGGTTACGAGTCCGGGGAAGAGCAGCTCCAGCAATCAGGTAAGACAGAAACAGAATCCCAAAAATTAAGTGAACGAGTTTCGTGACAGGGCGAGAACGTGGCGAAATCCGAAAACGCGGTAGAATAAAAAAAAAAATCAGGGCTTTTGTTTTTTTGGACGGCTTTTGTGAACTGTTGCTCGGGTTTAGGGAAGCGAGCGGGCGGGCGGGTCGATCGGTAAAATTGGTTGGGTTCGGGGAAGGAGGAGGGCGAGTCGGCCGATTGGCCGGTCGCGCAGTCTATCATCTGGTCACTTGGACGGCGGCCTCCAGCAGGTTCACGCGTGTACGCGCCCGCGAGAGGCGTCTGAGGTGCGAAAAAGAGCACAACAGCGGCCTCTTGCATTCGCGAAAAAAAAAACTGCAGCCGTACGTACCCCCCGGGACGTATTTCGCGGTCTCCAGAAACGTCCGCAGGACTATGTTTCCACAATGAGCCCGAGTTGCGCAATATGGCTGCCGTCACGTCATCCAGGTGGATGCTGCTCACTGGTGGTGTATGAGGAGATTCCCCCCACAAATGTGAAAAGAGCTTTGAGTGTTCAGAAAAGTGCTATATAAATGTAAGGCATTATTATTATTACGTATATGACTTACAAGGTCATATTTGGATTTCATATCCAGTAGGTACGGAAAGCATTCAGACCCCCTTAGACTTTTATTTTTATTTCAACTATCTGCTAAGATCATTTAAGTTCCTTTGTTGTCCTCATTAACGTACACACAGCAACCCATATTGACAGAAAAACACAGAATTGCTGACATTTAGATTTATTAAACAAGAAAAACTGAAATATCACATGGTCCTAAAGCCTGGTTTATACTTCGCTTGCTAACTTGAGTGCCTGCGGCGAATGTGACGTCAACGTGGAAATTGCGGATGTTCGCTTTTGGTGCGCGCGACATGATTTTGGCTAGCGGTGCGTATGGTTTTTTTGAGACTCGAGCGAACAGTGCGCGCGGCACCACAGCTGATTTGAGTTGAATATGAAACACTAAATACAAAATATATTTGTATGGCCTGTTCACATATGTATTTTTGCATATATTTCCAGAAGTTCCTACTTGTTCTCTCCTGAAGCAGCGTTTGGTTCCTGTAGCTGCCGCTGTGTGTGGCGATGGAGATGCTGTAGAGCCGTCCTGAGACCAGGCTCCTGAACACGCACTCTGTGGTTGCTTTGGATGTGGCAAGAGTGTGCACGATCTTCTCTTGGTCTTTCAGCATCACGACGTAATTGTCCACGTCTCCTTCTGCCGCCTTCCATGAAACGTTCAGAAAGTCTGGGCCACTGTTAGTGACTGTAATGTCCGAAACAGCAGCAGGCACTGAAAAAGTGAGAAAGATGTGAGAGAAAACATATAAAAGAAAGATACACTCTTAAAGGAGGCCTGTTATGCCCATTTTAACGAGATTTAAAATAGATCTCCGATGTCTCTACAATGTGTAGGTGAAGTTTCAGCTCAAAATACCCAACATATATATTATAACCCTGCTAAAAAATCCAGCTTAAACCAACCTAGGCTGCTTGGCTGGTTTTAGCTGGTCAACCAGGCTGGTTTTAGAGGGGTTTTGGCCACTTCCAGGCTGGTTTCCAGCCATTTCCAGCCTGGTCTTAGCTGGTCAAGCTGGGAGATGACCAGCTAAAACCAGCTTGACCAGCCTAGCCAAGCTGGAAGTCCAGCCAAAACCAGCTATATCCAGCTTAAGTCAGGCTGGTTTTAGCTGGATTTGGCTGGTCATTTTCCAGCCTGACTAGCTAAGACCAGGCTGGAAACCAGTCTGGAAATGACCAAAACCCCTCTAAAACCAGGCTGGCCAACCAGTTAAAACCAGCCTAGGCTGGTTTAAGCTGGATTTTTCAGCAGAAAACTCTCTCAATCTGATCCAAACTGTGGCGTTTTGGTGACTGTCGCTTTAAATTCAAATGAGATTGTGCTCTTTGAAAAGAGGGCGGAGCTACAAATGCCTATGAGTCAGCATAGTGGCAGACTCAAAACTCTAATGGCGGACGGCTGCTTCTCACTCAGAGCTGCTGTTTATGCTAATGAGGGAGAGATTGTCACTAGTGGGCGGGGCTTTCCCACTCTGATGACACGTACAAACTGAGAAAGTCAAAGTGTTTCTGCAGACAGTTTAATTATAAAAAAATTTAATTAATCCCTACTGAAAAAAACAGCTTAAACCAGCCTAGGCTGGTTGGCTGGTTTTAGCTGGTCGACCAGGCTGGTTTAAGAGGGGTTTTGGCCATTTCCAGGCTGATTTCCAGCCTGGTCTTAGCTGGTCAGGCTGGGAGATGACCAGCTAAAACCAGCTTGAACAGCCTAGCCAGGCTGGGAGCCCAGCCAATACCAGCAATGTCCAGCCTAAACCAGGCCGGCTGGTCAAGCTAGTTTTAGCAGGATTTAGCTGGTCAGTTTCCAGCCTGACCAGCTAAGACCAGCCTGGAAATGGCCAAAACCCCTCTAAAACCAGCCTGGGCGACCAGCTAAAACCAGCCAACCAGCCTAGGCTGGTTTAAGCTGTATTTTTCAGCAGGGATACATTTTCACCATTAGAGGCTGGCTATATTCACACACAGCTGCCACACAACTGTGCTTAAACTCCTTATAAAAGGGATTGTTGCATAATAGGTCCCCTTTAAAAAAAAAAAAAAGCTGGGTTGTTGTAAATCAACATTGGGTCAAATATGGATAAGCTCAAATTCAAATGAGTTGGTTTTGTCCATATTTGACCTACCTGTAATATTGCGCTACAACAACCCAACATTAGTAGTGTAAGAAAGGTGTAACTCTTGTGCTGGAACTTCAGCTCTATTCATAGCTGATAGTGGATTCATTTGGGAAATGGTCCGTTTAGTGAGTTTGAATGTTTTTATGAAGTATATACGGTGTCGATCTGCTTTAGAGTGTGTAACTGCCCTCCATTGTTTGAGCCGTTTCACAGGAGATCATCAAACACTTGCTGAAAATAGAAAGAGCATTTGAGAGCAGCAGGAAGTGTTTAAAATGACCCGGTCCTTTCATGCAGGGCTTCCTGAAATTCCATAAATCCCCTTTGTGCTCAACTGCGAATTTTCTTTTCTTTTTTCTTTTGGCTGTTGTGATTTGAATTGAGAGTTACGCAAAACATTACAACATGTATTAAAATCTAGGGTCACACTTTATTTTGATGGTCCGTTTGTTGAATTGAAATCACACTGCATCTGCAACTACTGCAATTCTCATTAGGTTATAAGTAGACTGTTAGGTTGGGGTTGGGGTTAGTGTAAGTTGGCATGCATTTGCAAAGTTTCTTGAAGTCAGTAAATGTCTGTTGAAGGAGCAGTATCAGCAGATATTGAGCATCAAAATAAAGTGGTACCAAATCTAGGTGTCATGTCTATGTTAATGTTAAATTGACTCAAAGAATGTGTAATAAGAGGGACCAGAAAATTTATTTGCAGTTTTTTTTTTTATAAAAATTCTGCTGTTTTATGTGGAACGATTTTAAGAGTACAGGAACATGAAATACCAATGATAATAATGTATTAACTTTTATTTAAATTTAGGGTTTACAATTCAAGTCCGATTAGAACCACTTATTTAGTAAATAAAGCCACACTAAGGGCTGTATTTAACGATCTAGGCGCAAAGTCTAAAGTGTCTAAAGCATTAAGGGCATTTCCGAATCCACTTTTGCTATTTTAAGGATGTAAAAATACAGTTCGCACCCTGGCGCATGGTCTCCTAATGAGTTATAGGTGTGTTTTGAGCATAACTTGCATTAAACCAATCAGAGTCTCATCTCACATTCCCTTTAAGAGTCAGTTGTGTCATGGCGCATTTGCTATTTACATGGTGGACATTGTAAGTGGAAAAACTGAACGCTTCACTGGCGAGAAAACAGTTAAACAGAGCATCTGCAGCGCGAGGATAAAGAACGAGCCTCCTCCATTCAGCCTCTTTACTTTCGCTTTACTTCAGTTTTACTCTTTACTCCTTTACTTTTGTGGATACGGAAACGGTGTTGTACTCACTCCACTGAAGACATCCATTAGCCTACATGTTTAATTATGTTTGCTAAACACAAAGATTCACAATTCTAAACTCAGTTCTAATCTCCAGCAAACGAATAAATGAACAATAATAACGAAGTTTGGTTATATCCAAACACCCGTACTGTTCTTATGCCCAATATGGTGATGCGGACATCTCCAAAACCTGACAGGTGGACAAATCTAAACTTGTTTTTATTAAAACTAATGTAAATCTGCATATAATAAATTGATTTGTATTTTAACAACGAACTGCAAAACGTACTGATGTATTGGTCTAAAAATAGCAACCAACCGCTACATAGACGTCTTGCACCTTATTACGCCGGGTGTCATTTAATACATCTAACCAAAAAAAAAAAAAACTATTACATTACAAGCTTTTTTGTACATAAATCATCTAAATATTTGCAAGGGAATAAACATATATGAATCAAGAGTGTAACGATACACGTATTCGTATTGAACCGTTCAGTACGAGACTTTCGGTTCGGTACGCATTACAAACCGAACGATTCAGACTAATATCTTAAAAGTAAAAAAAGAGAATGAGTGTACAAAATATAATGTTTTCAGTGCAACAACGCTCAACAAGGCATCCCAAATGATGTGACAGACAACATGCTGCCTTCCCCGCCCACCTCCAAACACTACTCCAGTCAGGCAAACACTGCACTAGCTCGCAAAATGGCTATAACGTTAATGTAATCCTCCTATAACCAACAGCGGGTCTATCATTTGGGAACACTTTGGTTTCGGTACATTTGTAGCTGTGGATATGAGACAGGACTCGAAATTGCGACCGTTTTGGTCGCATATGCGGCCGAAATTTTATATATGCGACGTGAAAATATATTTGGGAGTGCATATAATTGATGTCGTGCGACCAGTTTTCACAGCAAAATGTTCACCACGTGCGCGGAATTAGAAGGCATTCACGCATTAAGCATCTTTGCACCTAAAAACGCCAAACACAGCGCTCGGGAATGGTTTAAAACAGTTGCAGTAAAACAAAGTCCGCAATGTTTGCCCCGCCTTCAAGCTCTTCTTATTGGCCCACTGCGCTAGAACAGAATGCGAATGGATTGGTTAATATCAGCTGTCAATCACTCAGTTCTGATGACAGGGAGCTACAGCCGTGAAAACGTAAAGGTCTGGATCCGAGAGAATGAAAACAACACTGGCAGATTTAGTTTTAGAAACCACCTAAAGTTACTAATAATGGCACATCTGATCAGTGCTCATGTAACGAATGTCAATCCAGCATTTACACTTTTCCAAGAGTGGATAAAAGACTGCCAGTGGTTATAGTCCGCAATGAAAATGACTAAAGCATTCACCGTAAGTTTTCAGGTAACAGTGTTTGCCACTGAATCTACACATTTTAAGCATGGGATGATCTAACGTTATTTAATCATTTAATTGTCACGATGCTTTCAGTCGTGCGACTGACACAGCGTTCACCATCGCTAAAGACCATGCATTCACTGATATAAAAAGACTGTTACTGCTATTAAGATGACGGATGCAACTAATAAGTTACATGTCAATATAATCTGTGCAAGATCAGCACCCGTGAGAACACAGCACAGTTGTTATTGTTAACTAATAATAGAGCCGGTAAATTAAAATCAGAGAAATCCTCTTTCTTTTTTTGTCTTATCGAAAACATGCCAAACCCTGACACCATGCCGTATCAAACCGAACGCAGATTTTTATGAACCGTTACACCCCTAATATGATTATAAACAGACTAAATGACAGGTTCAAGTTTTCTACGGGCACAGATTCTGTGCGGACCTATATATTTCGAATTGCATCCTTTTTGAACGATGGTTATTTAGCTGGATTCGACATTTACACAGAATGTTACCTGTCCGACATTCAGCCTCAGCTAGTTTGGATGTTTGTGATCCGCTGATTGTGGTCACCAGTATCTTGTGTAAAGCGCCGGGTCTCAGGAAGGGAATCAGTCTTGAGGTTGTGTTTGCAGAAGCTGTAATGTTGTGGACCGTCTGTTGGTCCCTCAACAGCAGCAAGTGATAGAAATCCAGATCCCCGAGCGGTTTCTCCCAGCTTGCATTCAGACTGTCTGTACTCCCCTTGTTGCTTAGTTTCAGGTGATTCACCTTCAGAGGCACTGAGAATAAAGCACAAGATTACAATCAGGTTCTTTATGCTTCTAAAGCTGCGGTCACACTGCACTTTTCTCCCCATAGACTTCCGTTCATACGCACGCGAATGCGTCAGACTGGCAACGCAAGCTCGTGCGACAGCTTTCGCACGTCACAGCACTGAAATCACATCACTTGACTGCGTGAGACCAATCGAGGATCAAAACAAGACTTCTCTGGACAGAAATTGAAAATATGGACCCGTCGGTTGCTAAATGTCTACCCTTCTGAAAAAACTAGCTTAAACCAGCCAAAGCTGGTGAAGCTGGTTTTAGCTAGTCACCAAAGCTGGTTTTAGCTGGTTTCACAGTTTGGTCATGGCTGATTTGTCTGGCTGGTTTTAGAGGGGTTTTGGCCACTTTTTAGCTGGTCTTAATTGGTCAGGTTGGTCTTAGCTGGTTTTAGCTGGTCTAAGCTGTTTTTATTTGGTCAAGCTGGATTTATCTGGTCAGGCTGGTTTTAGAGGCGTTTTGGCCACTTTTTAGCTGTATTTAGTTGGTCAGGTTGGTCTCAGCTAGTTTTAGCTGGTCAAATTAGTCTTAGCTGGTTTTAGCCGGTCAGGCTGGTTTTAGAGTCGTTTTGGTCACTTTTTGCTGGTCTTAGTTGGTCAGGTTGATCTTAGCTGGTTTTAGCTGGTCAAGCTGGTTTTAGCTGATCAAGCTAGTTTTAGCTGGTCAGGCTGGTTTTAGAGGAGTTTTGGCCACTTTTTAGCTGGTCTTAATTGGTCAGGTTGATCTTAGCTGGTTTTAGCTGGTCTAAGCTGTTTTTATTTGGTCAAGCTGGATTTATCTGGTCAGGCTGGTTTTAGAGGAGTTTTGGCCACTTTTTAGCTGGTCTTAATTGGTCAGGTTGGTCTCAGCTAGTTTTAGCTGGTCAAATTAGTCTTAGCTGGTTTTAGCCGGTTAGGCTGGTTTTAGAGTCGTTTTGGTCACTTTTTGCTGGTCTTAGTTGGTCAGGTTGGTCTTAGCTGGTTTTAGCTGGTCTAAGCTGTTTTTATTTGGTCAAGCTGGATTTATCTGGTCAGGCTGGTTTTAGAGGAGTTTTGGCCACTTTTTAGCTGTATTTAGTTGGTCAGGTTGGTCTCAGCTAGTTTTTGCTGGTCAAATTAGTCTTAGCTGGTTTTAGAGTCGTTTTGGTCACTTTTTGCTGGTCTTAGTTGGTCAGGTTGATCTTAGCTGGTTTTAGCTGGTTAAGCTGGTTTTAGCTGATCAAGCTAGTTTTAGCTGGTCAGGCTGGTTTTAGAGGAGTTTTGGCCACTTTTTAGCTGGTCTTAGTTGGTCAGGTTGGTCTTAGCTGGTTTTAGCTGGTCAAACTAGTCTTAGCTGGTTTTAGCTGGTCAGGCTGGTTTTAGAGTCGTCTTGGTCACTTTTTAGCTGGTCTTAGATGGTCAGTTTGGTCTTAGCTGGTTTAAGCTGGTCTTAGCTGGTCAGGCTGATTTTGGCCATTTTTTAGCTGGCCTTAGTTGGTCAGGTTGGTCTTAGCTGGCTTTAGCTGGTCAGGCTGGTTTTTAGAGGGGTTTTGGCCACTTTTTAGCGGGTCTTAGTTGGTCAGGCTGGTTTTAGCTTGTCAGGCTGATCTTAGTTGGTCAAGTTGGCTGTTCTTAACTGGTTTAAGCTGGTCAGGTTGGCTGGTCTTGACTGGTTTTAGCTGGACAATTTGGTCTTAGCTGGTCAGGCTGGCTGGTCTTAGCTGGTTTTAGCTGGTCAGGCTGGCTGGTCTTAGCTGGTTTTAGCTGGTCAGGCTGGGAGACCAGCTTAAACCAGCCTGGCAAGGATGGGAGACCAGCTAAAACCAGCTTGACCAGCCTGGCCAGGCTGGGAGACCAGCGAAAACCAGCTTGACCAGGATGAGAGACCAGCTAAAACCAGCCTGGTCAGATTGAGAGACCAGCTTGAACAGCCTGGCCAGGCTGGGAAACCAGCCAAAACCAGCCTGGCCAGGGTGGGAGACCAGCTAAAACCAGCTACTTCCAGCTGTTTTTTTCAGCAGGGTAATCACCTTATTTATTCCCGCCCCTTTTTGCAGCGCCATACAACAGAATTCTGCAAGCTCAAACTCAATTGCAGGGATCACCAAACTGCAGATTTTAGCTCCAACCCTTAATCAAACACACCCGAATAAGCTTATTAAGGTCTTACTAGGTATACCGGAAACACCCAGGCAGGTGAGTTGAAGCAAGTTGGAGCTAAAGCCTGCAGGGCACCGGACCTCCAGGAACGAGATTGGTGACCCCTGCACTAGTGTGACTGCGGCATTATGCAGGAGTGGGCAAACTCGGTCCTGGAGGGCCGTTGTCCATAGTTCAGCTTGAACTCTAATCAAAAAACACCTGAACATGCTAATCAGTGTCTTCAAGATCATAAGCAGGTGTGTTTGATTAGAGTTGGTGCTCAACTGTGGAGGACACCGGCTCTCCAGGACTGAGTTTGCCCACCGCTGTAATGTTTCATTATAATTATTCTATCTCTTACCACTGGCTAGTGCACTGAAATTTAATACTTAAATGAACTTCAATCAAGTTATTTTAATGATTATTTAATTCATTTAAATATATTATAGTTAATTGGTGTTACTAATAATAACATTAAATGCTATGTGCGAGTTGATTGTTTGCTCACTTTTAGCGTTGACAGCATTTTTTATTTCATTTAATGCCTTATTGTTACTGTAATCTGTTTTAAACACATTACCTCATATCTTTCTTTTTAATCACCACCACATTTTCAATCCTGCAATGATTATTTTGTGTACTGTAGGCCAAACATGTTTTGTTTTTTGTAATACTTTATAATTAGTAAAATAATACTTTACTTTATTAACAGGTTCCATTTTTCATGATTCATAGGCTTTTCCCACTTATGTACAATTATGAAATGTATTTTGGGGCATATGAAAATTCAGCTGTACAAGTTAACAAAGTAACTTTAATTTTGGTAGCTCGAAACAATTTAAAAATAACATTGTAAAAAAACTGTAATACGCCAGTACTGGCGGTTTATTACTGATTTTTGTACCACTATTGACAATACAATCCAGACAATATGACCTTTCAAACTATTAAAATATCAATAAAAGTTATTTTTTCTGACTTATCAACATCAAAGGTTGTTAAAGGAAAGATCAAATTCCCATAATGCAAATTATAAGCATAAATGAAAAATCCTGTGAATCACAAAACTGTAAACTGTTTACATATACACTAACTGGCCACTTTATTAGGTACACGTCCAACTGCACGTTGACCCAAATTTCTAATCAGCCAATCAAACGGCAGCAGCTCAATGCTTTAAGGCATGTAGACATGCTCAAGACGATCTGCTGCAGTTCAAATTGGGAAGAAAGGGGATTTAAGGGACTTTGAACGTGGCATGATTGTTGGTGCAAGAAGGGCTGGTCTGAGTATTTCAGAAACTGCTGACCTACTGGGAGTTTCAAGCACAACCATCTCTAGGGTTTACAGAGAATGGTCTGAAAAAGAGGAACTATCCGGTGAGCGGCAGTTCTCTGGGCGCAAATGCCTTGTTGATGCCAGAGGTCTGAGGAGAATGGCCAGACTGGTTCCAGCTGATAGAAAGGCAACAGTAACTCAAATAAGCACTCGTCACAAAGAGTAGAGTATCTCTGAACACACAACACGTCCAACCTTGAGGCGGATGGGCTACAGCAGCAGAAGACCACACCGGGTGCTACTCCTGTCAGCTAAGAACAGGAAACTGAGAATACAATTCACACAGGCTCACCAAAACTGGACGATAGATGATTGGAGAAATGTTGCCTGCTCTGATCTCGATTTCTGCTGCCACATTCAGAGGGTAGGGTCAAAGTTTGGCATCAACAACATTAAAGAATGGATCCATGGATCCATCCTGCCATGTCATAAAGTGTGAACCATCTCAGACTGGTTTCCTGAACATGACAATGAGTTCACTGTACTTGAATGGCCTCCACAGTCAGCAGATCTCAATCCAATAGAGCACCTTTGGGATGTGGCGGACGGGGAGATTCACATCATGGATGTGCAGCCGACATATCTGCAGCAACTGCGCGATGCTAACATGTCAATACAGACCCAAGGAATAGTTCCAGTACCTTGTTAAATCCATGCCACGAAGGATTAAGGCAGTTCTGAATGCAAAAGGGGGTCTAAGGCGGTACTAGTAAGGTAGTAAAGTGGCCGGTGAGTGTATATATTTCAACCCAAGCTCATTCTGAAAACGTAGTCCCGCGGACGTTTCTGGAGACAGCGGAATACGTCGCGGGGGGTACATACGGTCGCGTTTATTTTTTTCAAGCGAACGCTGCGGGGCGGTGTGACGCTGTTCCCTTTCACGCTTGCCTTACCTCCTTGTGGAGGGATTCCCCGCTGCAACTCGTTTGTCCACTCAGCTCACTGTGTACGTCGGTAGGCTCGAGATGCAGAGAGGAGTTGACCACGGCGATCGGTTTCAAATCCGAGGCAGAGCGGTTACAGCAATCAGGTAAGACAAAAACAGAATCCCCAAAATTAAGTGAACGAGTTTCGTTACAGGGTGAGAACGCGGCGAAATCCGAAAACGCGGTAGAAAAAATAATAAATCGGGGCTTTTATTTTTTTGGACGGCTTTTTGTAAACTGTTGCTCGGGTTTAGGGAAGCGAGCGGGCGGGTCGATCTGTAAAATTGGTTGGGTTTAGGGAAGGAGGGGGGGGGGTCGGCCGATTGGCCGGTCGCGCAGTCAATCATCCGGTCAGTCGGACAGCGGCCTCCGGTGGGTTCACGCGAGAACAGCGCGGCCGCGAACTGCACTCGCGAGAGGCGTCTGAGGTGCGAAAAAGCGCACAACAGCGGCCTCTCGCGGATTCGCAAAAACAAAAACTGCAGCCGTACGTACCCGCCGGGACGTATTCCGCGGTCTCCAGGAACGTCCGCGGGACTAAGTTTCCACAATGAGCCCGGGTTGATATATTTTCTAGTGTAGCGTAAGAAAAAAACAAATTTGCTACAGTCTTTTGATAAAGTTCATTGTTAAACAACTAGAAATTTTGCAAAAACTAAAAAAGAATCAGTTCAAGTTCTTATTTTTCAAGTGCCTTGCACTGATTATTTACCTTTATGAATTTCTCATCCAAAAATAAAGACATAAGCAGTCCTGCTGAGAAAACGAAACACAATCTTACGTGTTCTGCCTTGCAGTGTGGCAGAACTGCGGATGATCTTGGCGGTGGTGGTTACAGTGATGTCATACAGGCGACCCGGTGTGAGCACATTGAAGGTGCACTCTCTCATGTCCCGGCTCAAGTTTCGTGTCTGAATAACTGTAGACGTGTTGCTCTGGAAAAGCTGTATGATGTAGCCATCGCGGGACGATGAGCTAGCGGCATGAGCCCACAGCGCGCTCAGAGACGTCTCGTCTGAGTGGCGGACGTGCAGCTGAGACACTGGGGGAAGACCTGAAAAAGACCATACATAATCAGGTATCATAACATTGTGCAGACTTCGGTTTACCACAATACAGGTTGTAATAATTTAAATATTAAGTTTACACGAATTTAAAATGAACAACACATCTGTTAAGCATTACTTAGCCTTTGTTGATGTTAACTAAAAGTTGTGTTAATTATTACATTAGTAATAATTGTGTAATGTGTTAATTATTACATTAGTGGTCCCACTTTATATTAAGTGGCCTTAACTAATATGTACTTACTAAGGTATTAATAGTTTGTTACAATGTACTTATTGTGTAAATACATGTATTTATTGTGTACTTATGCTTGATTAAATACCAGTATGTAATTACATCTGTAATTAACTTCTGTAATTACATTTGTAAATACACTGCTAACCATTCCCTACACCTTAACCCACCTATAAACCTACCCACACCACCAAACCTGGCCCTAACCCAAACCCTTTCCCAACTCAAGAGCACCACAAGTGTTATCAAACACTTTATAAACACAGTAAGTACATTGTATTTATTTTTTTTGATGTAAGAACATAGTAGTTGAGGACACTTAATATAAAGTGGGACCACATTAGTTAACATGAACGACTTGATTTATTACATAATCTGTCTTTACGTTAACAGCTTAATTGATCAATTTGCGCAAACATATCCAGCAATGCTAAATCTTTGTTGTTGTAAACTATTGCTACCTATTGTAAACTACCAAATTCATTTTAATGATATAAGCACACGTGGTTACCTATTTCCCCCTCATATATGACCGTATTAGCCAGGCCTCCATTCTCAACGCTGACGGCCATTCTGTAAACTCTGCCTGGCAGCAGATTTAACCCTGACAAGAGTATTTCCTTTGCCGTTCTACCCACAGTTTGGTTCCTGAGGACTTCACTCCCATTTGAGAGCGCAACACGGATGTGCTCCCATTCGCCGGAAGGTGGCGTCCAGGAGATCTTCAGTGCTCCGCGAACCGACAGATTCTCTATCACCAGATCTGACACCTTTCCTGGATCTAGTGATGGAAGCAATGTGGGGAAAAATGAATTCATTTTTATTTGTGTCTTTATTTAGAAATAAAAATATTAGACTAGCAACAGATTCATCAATCTTTTTCTTTTGTATGATACCATATATTAACCATACTTCTTCTTTCTCACTGTGATATCATACTTCTTAGAGGGAACTGCTGACAAGAGGGAAATAGCAGACTAAGAATAAATATAGTGCGGAGGGCTTTGCTCCAGACTAACAAGAAGTCTAGACATGTCACAAGGAGCTGGATTGCTTGTAGTAGTTGTTAAATATATTGAATATGCACTGAACTGTTCAGTTCTGGCGTGCAGAGAAGGGTTGCAGAAAGAGGAAGTATGTCTGGGTGCAACAGCCCAAGGACTGCAGAATGACGTTACACCAAAACTCCACCTGTTAATATCAGTTGTGTATATAAGCCGGAGTCAGGGAAATGTAAGTTAGTTGCGAACCTCCTGAATGTAATTCTTGTATTGCATTGGGGTAACATAACCCAAAGCTCAAATTATTCATTTATATCTAATAAATTACTAATATTTTTGACATTAAAGAAAACCTTTTCCTGACCTTTTTTTATTCAACACACATGGAATTGGCTAGATATTCCAACAGCAACAACATAAATGTAAACAGTGATATTCAGCTATTAACGCAATAATACTTGTCATGATTACCAGCAATCGTATCCCACTAGATCGCTGGTTCTCACTCACCAAACCATGGACTACACTTCCGCCTTTGATGGACTACATATTCATACATGCACTTCGCCCAAACACACATGCCTACTCATCTAGTCTGATTACATTCACACCACCTGAGGATTGTCAGAGACTGATTGCACAACCATTTAAGCCACACACTCACCCTTTCAGTTGGCCGAGTCTTGTTTATCCTATGATGACACTACAGCGCGTTTTTCCTTGTCTTGTTTACCCGTGTTTAGACCAAGTCTTGTATACCTGTTCTCCCTGCCTGCCACCTGCCTTTTGACCTATCGCCTGTTTACTGATTACGACTCTGGACTGCCTACACATACCTGTTTGCACCTGTATTGACCATTGCTTGCCTGACCACTGAATAAACCTGCATATTGGATCTTACCCCAGTTGTTTGTGTCATCCCACCGGTGTTACAATACCAGTGTACATTAGCAGGGGTGGAAAGAGTAACGAAACATCTTGCTCAAGTACCATTACTTTCCCCCAAATTGTAGTGTAAGTTAAAGTATCTTCTAAAAGTAGTGAATAGTTGTCACGATTATCAGCCAACAAGGCTCACTACACTGTGTGTCTAAAAAATCTTGTTTCTAGTCCAAATATCTAAAAAGAATTCTTACATTTTCCAGACCAGCAGAAAATAGTCTTGTTTTAAGAAATAATACACCAAAATTAAGAAAAGCGAAAAATATGATTATTTTGCTTGCACAATGTCAGATTATTTTGCTAATTTTAGGACAGACTCACTTAATTTTGATATATTATTTCTTAAAACAAGACCATATTTCTTGCTTGTCTAGAAAATGCTTCTTGATTTACGAATTTTTTGATATTTGGCCAAGAAACAAGACTAAAAATCTAAGTAAAAAGCATATTTGCGGTGTAGACTAGCTCTGTATACTCAACCAGGCTTTAACTGGACTACACCTCCCACCATGCGTTGTGCTAATCACCCATTACAGCTGTTACCTATCTGGACACTGATTACACTACACAGCTGCAGGACAATACACACAGAATTTAAACACACAAACCATCATTGTTGTGGACCTTGAAAGTGTTTCTTGGACTCTTTCTTGTTTATTCATTCATTCATTTTCTTGTCAGCTTAGTTCCTTTATTAATCTGGGGTTGCCACAGCAGAATGAACCACCAACTTATCCAGCAAGTTTTTACGCAGCGGATGCCCTTCCAGCCGCAACCCATCTCTGGGAAACATCCCCACACACATTCACTACAGCCTACCCAATTCACCTGTACCTTATGTCTTTGGACTGTGGGGGAAACCGGAGCACCCGGAGGAAACCTACGCGAAGGCCGGGAGAACATGCAAACTCCACACAGAAACGCCAACTGAGCCGAGGTTCGAACCAGCGACCTTCTTGCTGTGAGGCGACAGCACTACCTACTGCGCCACTGCCTCGCTCTTTCTTGTTTAACGATTGTTTAAACACCGACCTTCGCCTGCTTATTGGATTACTCTTGCGGACTATAGTACTGCTTTGCTCTGGTTGATCATTCTTTTTTTTTTAAATGCAGCATATGGAACTCCACTTCTGTTGTCGTGCCTCATCATAACAATGGTAAGAAGTGAGTATTATGCTGTGAAAATGATTCCACCTTATAACCAACAAATTTACAATGTAGCTTACATCAGTGCCATTCAGATTCATTTGATGCATGTGATTTGATGCGTTTGACCTTTGAACCCCGACCAACAAGCTACAGGTGTCTAGCAGGTGACGCCACAATCTATGCTCGGCAGCACTGACAGAATACATGCATGTGTTCGCCACTGGATTGTTTGGTTTGGGACTTGTGGAGCTGCGCATCGATGGCTCTTCCGTGTTTGGACTTTCAGCAGTGAAAATTAAACCACGCTGAGCTGAACTAAGCAGAACTTCAACTCTGAAAACTTGACTGAAACCGTTTGCATTTACTAGAACTTCTATGTTAACCTTGCTGAAAAATCCAGCTTAAACCAGCCTAGGCTGGTTGGCTGGTTTTAGCTGGTCGACCAGGCTGGTTTTAGAGGGGTTTTGGCCACTTCCAGGCTGGTTTCCAGCCATTTCCAGCCTGGTCTTAGCTGATCAGGCTGGGAGATGACCAGCTAAAACCAGCTTGACCAGCCTAGCCAAGCTGGAAGTCCAGCCAAAACCAGCTATATACAGCTTAAACCAGGCCGGTCAAGCTGGTTTTAGCTGGATTTGGCTGGTAATTTGACCTGACCAGCTAAGACCAGGCTTGAAATGGCTGGTAACCAGCCTGGAAATGGCCAAAACCCTTCTAAACCCAAGCTGGTTTACCGGCTAAAACCAGCCAACCAGCCTAGGCTGGTTTAAGCTGGATTTTTCAGCAGGGAAGTTTCTTTGGCACACTCTACATTGTAAAAGTATTGTAGAAATAAAGATGAGCTGAATGGAATGTGTGCATGAGTGTGAAAACGTAACATTCTGTAGTGCTTTTAGTTATTATTTAAGGCCATGTGTTGATTTCAAAGTAGGCATCCTTCGTCTTATTCAAAAACTCTAAATACATCTCTGTTGATCTTTTTTTTGTCAAGTAGAATTTAGCCTATATTTCATTCACAACACAACTAAGGAAAAAAATAGTTTTATTTTTTCCTGATGGATTAAACAAACCTCTCTACAACTTTAGTTGCAAAGATTTAACAAGGCATCCACTTAATTTGTTAAGTATGGCAAATATAAGGTTTTGTTTTGCACATGTTTATTTCAGAGTACATCATGCTGTGTGTATGTGTGAGTGAATAAGGCAGCAGGAACCGGGCTCTTTACAGCTGAGCTCATTTGTGTTCACCCTCCCAAATATGGTCAATAATGTGCTTTGGATTCTAGGTGTTGTGATCAACACCACTGGCGATTATTTCCTGTAGTAGTCCGCTCACCAGCGGTGTGGTCTCTGTTGAAGTTTACCTCCTAATGAACAACAACTCGCAGAGTTCACTGTACTCATCAACTCCTGCAATAGCTGACAATAATCCAGACAGTGTAGATGAAACTTTTATTGCCGAGTTTTGTTTCTTTATCAACTTTACGAAACGTTTTCCTTGTTTGATTCTCCCGTGTTTTTGATCCTTGCCTTGTTCATCGTTTTGATCCTTTGCTTCCTAATCCGACCTCTTGCCTGTATTTTGACCACGATTATTGGATTACCCTATTGGTATTGTTTTCCTCCTGTTTATGACCTTTGCCTGTATGGCCTTGATTCTATTAAACTGCATTTGGATTCGCGAGTCTTTTGTCTGCATCCACTTCGTTACACTAGGGATATAATGAAGGGTAATAAATGTGCATATAAAACCATCTCTGGAGATTTTGTGAGCTTACCTAAGCATTATACCTCCTATATAGGTATCAAGGTTTAACTTACAATTTACCAATTTAACTTAACAATTTAACTTACTGAATTAATGCACTAAGTAAAGTTTATTTATAAACTAATTTTGAGAGGATCACGTGCTTATGATTGCTTTCAGCCGGCCCTGCATTATTCAATTCAATTTGGTCAAGCTGTTCTCTCAATCGGACCAGGCTGGTTTTAGCTGGTCTCCTATCCTGGCCAGGCTGGTTTTAGCTGGTCTTTCAGCCTGGCCAGGCTGGTTTTAGCTGGTCTCCTAATCTGGTTAAGCTGGTTTTACCTGGTCTCCCAACTTGACCAGCTAAAACCAGTTAAGACCAGCCAGCCTGACCAGCTAGGACTAGCCTGACCAGCTAAAACCAGCTAAGACCAGCCAGCCTGACCAGCTTAAAACAGTTAGGAACAGCCAGCTTGACCAGCTAAGACCAGCCTGACAAGCTAAAACCAGCCTGACCAACTAAGACCAGCTAAAAAGTGGCCAAAACCCCTCTAAACCAGCCTGGCCCGCTAAAGCTAGCTAAAACCAACCTGACCAAAAGAGTCCAGCTAAAAATTGGCCAAAACCCCTCTAAAACCAGCTAAGACCCGCTAAAACCAGTTAAGACCAACCTGACCAACTAAGACCAGCTAAAAATTGACCAAAACGCCTCTAAAACCAGCCTGACCAGCTAAAACCAGCTAAGACTAGTTTTACCAGCTAAAACCAGCTAAGACCAACCTGACAAGCTAAAACCAGCTAAAAAGTGGCCAAAACGCCTCTAAAACCAGCCTGACCCGCTAAAACCAGCTAAAACTAGCTAAAACCAACTTGACCAGCTTAAACCAGCTAAGACCAACCTGACTAACTAAGACCAGCTAAAAAGTGACCAAAACGCCTCTAAAACCAGCCTGATAAATCAGCCATGAACAGCCTGGGAAACCAGCTAAAACCAGCAAAAACCAGCCTGACCAGCTAAAACCAGCTAAGACAAGTTTGACCAGCTAAAACCAGCTACGACCAACCGGAACAACTAAAACCAGCTAAAAAAGTGGCAAAAAACTCATCTAATACCAGCCTGACCAGCTAAAACCAGCTTAGACTAGTTTTACCAGCTAAAACCAGCTAAAAGTGGCCAAAACTCCTCTAAAGCCAGCCCGACCAGCTAAAACCAGCTTGACCAGCTAAAACCAGCCAAGACCAGCTTGACCAGCTAAAACCAGCTAAGACCAACCTGAATAATTAAGACCAGCTAAAAAGTGGCCAAAACCCCTCTAAAACCAGCCTGACAAATCAGCCATGACCAGCCTGGGAAACCAGCTAAAACCAGCTTGGGTAACCAGCAAAAACCAGCCTGACCAGCTTTGGCTGGTTTAAGCAGTTTTTTTAGTAGGGTTCCCCGGTTTCCTCCCACTGTCCAAAAACATGCAACTTAAGTTGATTCCAAATGGGCATCACAGACATGCTCCCTGTAAGTAGTTCTCTCTTAAGAGCAATCACTATCTGTTCATTAGCTACTACAGCTGGGGAGTTCTCCAGATCTACCTGAGCTCAAACTTCCCTCTCGCCTTGCAAACGGGAGGGAGCCCCGGGCTCGAGGATCTCATGAGCTCAGAGCTCTCTCCCGGGACAGCACGCCAAACAAGCTTTGTAATCAATCATCAGCTAAGTGTGAACTCTTGAAACGGCACCTTCATTCAACTTTTACTAACCTGCTTTTCCTGTGATCCATGTCTTATTAGAAAGGGCTCCACTCCTGGTACTGACAGACACTTGGTAGCTCCTCCCAGGACTCAGATTCTCAAACACTACATCTGTGTTGTCAGGCGGTAAGACTTTCTCAATAGAGTTTGAACCAGGTGTCGTCAGACTGACAAGGTAACTATCCACGTCCCCAGAAGCTTTATCCCACAGAACCCTGATGCTGTTCTGGTCGCCGTTGTTCTCCGTTCTTAGCTTAGAGACTGAAGCTGGAGCTGCACAGAGAGAGACGATTAGATTAGGCACATTACTTTTTGGGCTCTTTAAAGCTGAGCTCATTAGTGTTCACCCTTCCAAATATGGTCAATAATGTGCTTTGGATTCTAGGTGTTGTGATCAACACCACTGGCGATTATTTCCTGTAGTAGTCCGCTCACCAGCGGTGTAGTCTCTGTTGAAGTTTACCTCCTAATGAACTACAACTCGCAGAGCTCTCTGTGCTCATCAACTCCTGCAACAGCTGTTTAAACAATGCTGTAATACCTTGATGTTTAAAGTAAAAAAGGGAAAATGTTCTCACAATCCTTCATCTAAATGTGATGGATCTTCACTTCTGACATTAGTACTGGCTTTAGTGACCTAGGATCTGGCACAGATTGTCATGCATTTGGTTTTGATCTTGTTTTCTGCACACATTAGTGTCAGGATCCAGCCCTTACAGCCCTGTCACTCCTGTCTGTGTTTGATGTCTCTTTGCTTGTTTTGTGTATTAGTCCATGGCTGTCTCTTTTGTTGTGTTGGCCATGTGCTCCCCTTGTCCTGCCTCCTCGTCTTCCTATGCCTCGCCACCTTGTTCAGTCCTTGTTTGTCTAATTATGTTCACCTGTTCCTCGTGCTCTCTACTCCCTTTAATCCGGGCTGCGTCCGAAGCCGCATACTTCCATACTATATAGTACGCTAAAATCAGTATGCGAGCCGAGTAGTATGTCCAAATTCATTAAATTCGAAAATCAGTATGCGAGAAGTACCCGCATGACTTACTACTTCCGGCGAGATTCTGGATTGTGCATCGCATGCATGCTGCGCTATCCCATGATGCCCCACAAGCGAATTCATGAATGAGAGTAAAGCGACGCAACTGACGCAGGTAGGTCACGTGACCATGACAAAATGGCGGATGTAGTACGTCCGAATTCCATTCATAATTTTCACATTCATACTGTATAGAGCGAACTTTTCTAATGTCCGAGTAGTACGTTTAAATTCAAATGCAGTACCTACTGAGTAGTAGGCGGTTTCGGATGCAACCACTGTGTCATTTCCCCCTTTGTCCTTGCTAGTTCGTCTCACTGTCTTTTAGTGTGCTTGTCTAGCTAATCCTGTTAGTACTTGATAGAAGTTTGTATGCAGTCTAGCTTTGTTTCTTTTGTGTAGTCTTAGTCTAGAACTAATCTTTTTGATCTTGATCTTGAATTCATTTACCTTTCTGATTTTTCTCTTCTCTCAGCAAAGTTGCTGTCATTTTCCTTTGTCTTTCTGTTTGTAGCTAAAAATTTATTTCAAGTTTTCATTTTGCCATTTCTGTCACACCTGTTGCAGTGCCCTAGTTTGGACACTTGAGGGCACTTGTTTGTGTTGTAGTTTCACTTCATTTCCCATAATCCTTTGTATCACTGATTGTGTTGTGTTACAGCTGTTTCATGTTTGTTAATTTAGTCCTGTCTTTATAAACCCTCTTGTCCTCTGTTTTAGTTGCCTTAGGGTTTTGTTAGTTCCTCACGTCTGGTATGTTTGTCTGGTTTTCTAGTTTTTTGTATTACGATTATTTTTGGATTCCTTTTTGTGTTCGTTTTTGTTAGCACTTGTTAACACTCCTACCATGTCCTTGTTTTTACCCGTTTTTGGATTTTTGCCAGTTCCTTCGTCTTGTCATCCAGTTTTTGTATCTTGCTTATAGTTCTGTGCAAGATTTGAACATCTTTTTGGATACCTTTGTCTTTTTGTTAATAAATTGCTGCACTTGGATGTTTGCGTTTTGTGTGATTCTCCCCCATTCGTGACATTCTGTGATCCAGCAGTCCCAGTCTAGTCCTAGTCTTTTGTTAGTTCTTTATTTTTAGCTCCTTTGGCTGTGTTTTGCTTTCTGTTTTATTTCTAGCTACGGCTTATTTCTTTTGGCCTTTTGTTTTTAGTTTTAGTAGCTTTATTTAGTCCCTTGTTTAATTTTATTTCTCAAGCTCTATTTTTTCCCTCCTAAATATTTTTTGTTTTTACTTTGTTCTACCCTACTGAAAAAACGGCTGGTTTTAGCTGGTCAACCAGGCTGGTTTTAGAGTGGTTTTGCCCATTTCCAGGCTGGTTTCCAGCCATTTCCAGCCTGGTCTTAGCTGGTCAGGCTGGGAGATGACCAGCTAAAACCGGCTTGACCAGCCTAGCCAGGCTGGGAGCCCAGCCAAAATGTCCAGTTTAAGGCTGGAAATGGCTGGAAACCAGCCTGGAAATGGCCAAAACCCCTTTAAAACCAGGCTGGTCAACCAGCTAAAACCAGCCAACCAGCCTACTCTGGTTTAAGCTGGATTTTTCAGCAGGGTAGTTTGTTTTTTGCTTGCTCTTCTTTAATATTTTCTTGTCTTGTGTTTAGTCCTGTTGTGTTGCTTGTGTCACTCGCCTCCTGAGTCTCTGCTGGTTGTAAATCCCGCTTGGCTTGATGTTCCATCTGTATGCCACCCCTGTCCCAAACCTGCGGTTCTACTAGCTCACCAATCTCGTTCCTGGAGATCCGGTTCTCTGCAGGGTTTAGCTCCAACTTGCCTCAACACACCTGCCTGGATGTTTCGAGTATACCTATAGTAAGACCTTGATTAGCTTGTTCAGGTGTGTTTGATTAGGGTTAGAGCTAAAATCTGCAGGACACCGGCCCTCCAGGAACAAGTTTGGTGACCCCTGCACTAGCTACTTACCGACTGCTTGACCTGAAGTTTGGAATTTACCTTTCCTGACCAGCCTGTTCCACCCCCACAAGACTATTACAACTGTATCATCCATCCTTCCGTCACCCTGCACTATTGTGTGGACTGTCCTTCTGCATTGCCTTGGGTCCATCCCGTGAACAAACCTCGTGTTCTCCTGTCTATTCTGTGTTTGGTTTCTCCTTGCCAACCCTGACACATTAGAGTTTAAAAGGTGGAGTAGCTATGTTTACATCCAAACATGTGGAAACTGGATTATCACATGTAATATTTGTGGAAAAAGCCTGTTTCCTGATAAATTGGCAGCAAATGTATTGTGTGTTGCATTTTTAACACCTGAATCTGACGTTTCTGAACTGTATCTGATATATAATCTGAGTCCCAGATTGTAGTATGAGGAACATCCCAAAGGTGCAGAGATGGCTGTTATTTCTTTCTGGACAATCCAAATCCAAGTGTCCCATGGACACTAAAATGTTTAATATTGGGAATGAGGATGAGGATTTGATCAAAACTACAAACATGGCAGACATGTGCGATTGTAGAATGAATAGGGAGGCCATTGTAGATCTTTCATTCTCTCCAATGAAAGAAATGCTGATGTTGTTACTTGTTACTAAGTTGTTACTAAGCTGATCAACAGGGCGTTTTAATGAGATGCACAATTATGACCAAGTGGAACATCCCATGTATTGCCGACTCCTCTACTGTACACTTCACTCACAGGAAAAAGTAAATGTTTTGGTAATAGTTTCGTTTAGGTCACAATTCATGTTCTTAACAACCCATTAACTACATTGTAAAAAAATCAGCAACTTTACGGTTTATTCTGGCAGCTGTAGTGCCGAAAAAAAAGAAGCATAAATTAACAGCCGTTAAATTACAGAAACATCCCGTAAAATAACGGATTATAGAAATTTCCTTAAATTGACATTTCTGGTAAATTTCTGTAATATATTATCCGTTATTTTACGCTATATTTCTGTAACTTGACGGCAGCTAATTTACGTTTTTTTTTTCTGGCAACACAGCTGCCGGAAATAAACCGTAAAATTGCGAATTTTTTTTACAGTGTGACACTATAGCTTAATAAACTACCAATTAGCTATTTATTAAGCACGAATTCTGACCTAAACTGAAGTGCTACATATATGTTTAGGTCATGTAAAATGGGACGCAGCACATTCCGCGAGCCTATCCAGCTGGTCTTTGGTGTCACTTTGGTGTTGAAGATCCAATTGCAGGTTTAATAAGAATAGTCATGCAAGCATGCAATGGTCAGGAGATGCTGGTACATATGGACAATCCAAATCGTAGTCATCTAACGGCCTTGTGATTAAAATATGCGGCAATACAGAATATAACAATGAACAAGGCTATGGTCAAATAACACGGTAGGCAAAACAAACAGCAACACAAACACTAACAAACAGCGACAGAAACCAAAGAATCAGTAATGAACTGGTGTATCAGTGGTGCATAAGTAGTCCGAATGATTAGCGATAACATGTTTCATCAGTGATCGGGAACTGGTGCGTGCAAAATGGCGTGATGGGATTTGTAGTTTGTTAATGTGACGTGTAGTTCACAAGCGATCTGCCAGGAGTGAATCGCCGGTGATCGTGTAACTTTGTGTGCTGTTTAGATTTTACCTTAATTGTCTCTAAAGTAATTTTTCTGTAAATTAAAGTAAACATCTGTAATTCTTTCCCCCAAAGTAAAACAGTGTAGCATAAAAAACAAACTACATGAGGTTCCAAAGTTTTACGGATTTCTTTATTCTGTTGAACACTAAAGAAGATATTTTGAAGAAGGCTACAAATACACTGTATACTATAATACTGAATACTGTGGAAGTCAATTGTTACAGTTTCCATCTTCTTTTGTGTGCGGGAAAAAGAATCAGAACTCATAAAGGTTTGGAACGAATCACGGGTGAGTAAATGATGACAGAATGTTCAGTTTTGGGTGAACTGTACGTTTAAGTCTTAAAAATGCGAATGACTATAGTCAATCAAATAAATAAAGCACACACGGTTAAATAAACGAAATGATTAAGGCAACATGACGTAATGTGAGATAACAAAAGGTGAACAAGGTAACCTTTCAGCCCTTTAAACAGGAAAGGGTGTTAACATGCCTGCTTAAAATACAGAGGAAACAATTTCAAATACCTGTTTGTGCTTGTGTGGACGCTGAATTCTGTAGCTCTCCAACCTCTGTAACGACAGTGATGTTGTAGAGTCGTCCAGAAATCAATCCCTTCGTTGTATATGAAGTGGCTGTGCTCGCCACTGTCGAGTTCCATGCTGAATCTCTGCCACTGCTGTCTATGAGCACAATCCAGTATCGCTCTGTTTTGTCTTTACCAGGCTGCCATGAAACATCCAAGCTGTTTGCATCACCAGAAACCTGTAGATTTTCCACCGCTGAAGGTCCTAATGAAAATAAACACAGAAAGATGTTTAGCATTTTTCAAAATTATTACATATATATATATATATATATATATATATATATATATATATATATATATATATATATATATATTTTACTAGCTACAGAACAAACTGTTGTCTGATGACTTGCCTAAACATCCTTACTTATCTAGTTAACCTAAGTAACCTACTTAGGCTTTTAAATGGCACTTTAAGTTGAATACTAGTAAATTGTGTAATAAGTAGTAAAATAATATGATGTACAAAGACAAAAGAAATCAGTTATTAGAAATGATCAAAACTATGTTTAAAAATGTGTTAAAATGCGCACTATATATATCATAAAGAAATTCATAAAAGATTGGAACCGCTTGGGTGAGAAATAATAGAGTAATTTGGCTTTTTTTGGTGGAGCGATCTCTTTAAATCTTGCATTATATATACTCTCTCTCTCTTATTCTCTCTCTCTCTCTCTCTCTCTCTCTCTCTCTCTCTATATATATATATATATATATATATATATATATATATATATATATATATATAKAKAKATAKAKATATATAKAGATATATATATATATTTTTTTTTTTCATTTAATTTCATTTTTTTTACAAAGCTTTCATTTGTTTTGCTCATTACCCCAGCATATCTCAGTTGAGACACTTTATTCCTGATCTCTTTTTAAAATAAGACTATTATTTAATCTAATTTAGTCAGTTTTTGTTATACTACACTGTTTTACTTTGAGGGAAAGAAATATAGAGATTAAATTTAATTTACAGTTACTTAAGAGATAATTAAGCAAAAATCTAAACAACACGCCAAGTTACATGATGACCACCGGTTACTTAATAATTAATAAAAGCTACATAAACAAACTACAAATCCCATCATGCATCTTCATACACGCCATTTTAAATATTAATGCGTTGCACACAGCTGAAACTTGCTATCGCTCTTTATATATATATATATATATATATATATATATATATATATATATATATATATATATATATATATATATATATATATATATATATATATATATATAAATTTCTGTTTAACGGAGAGCAGATTTTTTTCAACACATTTCTAAACACAATAGTTTTAATAACTCATCTCTAATAACTGATTTATTTTATTTTTGCCATGATGACAGTAAAAAAATATTAGACTAGATATTCTTCAAGACACTTCTACACAGCTTAAAGTGACATTTAAAGGCTTAACTAGGTTAATTAGGTTAACTAGGCAGGTTAGGGTAATTAGGAAAGTCATTGTATGACAATGTTTTTTTCTGTAGACTGTAGAAAAAAAATTGCTTAAAGGGGCTAATACTTTTCACCTTAAAATAGTGTTTACAAAATTAAAAACGGCTTTTATTCTAGTCGAAATAAAATAAATAAGACTTTCTCCAGAAGAAAAAATATTATCAGACATACTGTGAACATTTCCCTGCTCTGTTAAACATAATTTGGGAAATATTTAAAAAAGAAAAAAAAATTCAAAGGGGGTGAATAATTCTGACTTCAAGTGTATATATACATATATATATATATATATATATATATATATATATATATATATATATATATATATGAAGTATTAGTGTAATTACAATTACACCAATTACTATAGTACTTGTTATGTAGTCATGGGTGTATCTAAGGATTGTCCCTCTAAAATTTATTTTCAAGATGTTTGAACATAGCGACTTGCTTTTTGAGGCTTTAAATGATTTATTTAAACCACTGTGTTTGTGCATTTTCAGAGTGTTTCACTGCGTGTCTTCAGTAAACCCTGACGTTAGATTTTTTTTTTCTTTTTACCTCAAAAGGGCTTTGGGCTTATTAAGCTGTATGTAAATTAGGGCCTCTTGAAAACCGTTTAAGACACCAATAGTGGGTCCTGACCCCCTAATTAAAACCCACTGCTATAAATGCCTATCATGTTTATTACTGCAGTTGACTACATTTGCAGAGTATATATGAAGGTAGTCAGGTATAGGGATAGATTTCCCCTCTGGCAGACATTATAATAACAGTCCTTCTCCATGCGCTCTGTGTGAACTGGTGTGCAGAAAGGAAAGGTGTGGACGCAGCGGGTCCCGCTGTGAATTATTCTTAGTGAAAGCTGCAGAATGTCCAACATCCTACATGTGCAAACATGATAGCGCCGCTCTTTGCTTTTTTAAGAAAGCTCTTCCTAATGAGGTTGTATTGTAAGAAAACAGGATAAGAAACCTTTAAGGTTGAAGGTCAAATCTTGGCAACCTCCTATGACTTTTTTCACACTTTCTCCATGAGTGCCATTAGAAAGTCAATATGTGCGAATATTATACAGCTTTGCGGTAGTTCGTGTTTACTCCATTCATTCATGTATTTGTATCATCTAAGATGTATAGCTGGGTTTAGGGGTGGGGTATGGTGTCATGCCTCCTTATAAAAAGAATCATACATTTTCACGAGACTGAAATTGTATGAATTCGTATAAATTAGCCACCATACTGACAAAACATCACACAGTTTTGATTCTTCGTGAGATCTGGCTGATATATCTGGCAGCCTGATTGGTCACACTTTATTTTGATGGTCAGTTTGGTCTAACCTAATATAACTTAATTCTCATTAGGTTATAAGTAGACCGTTAGGTTGGGGTTAGTGTGAGTTGACACGTACTTGCAAAGTTTCCTATAGTCAGTTAAATGTTGAAGAAGCAGTCTACTAAGGCCCCGTTTACACTAATGCGTTTTTGTTTTAAAACGCATAAGTTTTGCTACGGTTACGCCATCCGTCCACACTACGCCGGAGTTCTCGAGTGCCGAAAACGGAGCGTTTTGCTGGAGAGGCCGTTTTCATTCTGAAATGCTGCTCTTAGTGTGGACGAGGAAAAACGGAGACATCTGAAAACGGAGGCGGGACTGCTAAGATTCGCTAGCTGATTGGGGCTTTTGTTTCATTGCGTATCCTTCCCTTATTCGTCAAGTCCCTATCACATGACTATAACACATGGTTTCAATGCTACCGGAATGCCAACATGGGCACAGAAATGGAAGCGTTGTTTGCACTATTGTCTGTTTTAGGCGCCATTGTGCAGGTATTCATTTGTTAAGTTTAGTAGCAACTCGACCTCGTCGTCCATCCACAAAAATACCTCTCTTGCTTTCTTTGCCATCGCGTTTAATGTTCAACCGGCGTTTGTTGACTAACAGTAACCAAATGCTGAGCGAGACACATGCTTTCTGTTTATACTAGAAGGCGCATGCCCAGAGTGCGCGAATGGTCACGTGATATACGTTTTTGGTGGCGTAGTGTGGACGGAGATTTGTTCAGAAACGCTAGTGTTGACGCAGATCGTTTTTGATCCAAAACGCCGTTTTAAAACTAAAACGCACTTTTGTAAACGGGGCTTAATACGCAAATAGACCATAAAAATAAAGTGTTACCATCTACTTTTTACAATTTTTTACATGACGGAAGTTCCAACATCTGTCACCGATTAAGCACTGGACCCCACAGGGCTAAAACCGCACCATATCTATGTTTGTAAGACAATTTTACAAATGACTTCTTTGTAAGCTATCAATACTCAATAATAAAAAGGTCTTGCATGTGCTTATTTAGTATATTTTCACAGGAGCACTAGGAGTCTGAAAACGGTTTAGAAACAAATTCTCCGTTATAGAGAAATGCACGTTACAGTAAATGCTTCTGCTCTCCTGTGACTGTATCATGTATGTTTACAATTATAAACTTCCCAATTTTACAATATTCAACATAGCACTCAGATATGTTTATGACTACCTAAATTATTTGTGAAACTTAATTATCAAACATAATATTTTGTATTCTTGCAATTGAATTGCATTTAAAAGTCATTCAGCTCAATGGGCATGTCACCTCTTACATAGCTTCATGGCAAAGTAAAAATGCAATAGCAGCATGTAGTTACTTCCCTGCATTCATCCGCCAATCAGTCGGTCATAAATTTCTGTGACAGCACACAGTGGAAGAGGTAAAGCGGTTCCTTGAAACCAGAAGCCAGTGTTAATGAAATAACCAGCCCAGAGTCCTGACCTAAACCTTAAAACTGAATGTTATAGCAGATAAATCTGAAAAAAACCTCACAATAGCTACTGAGGTATGGAAGAGACTGAAAGAAAAGCTGATCAACCATTACCATTGCCATTTACACATCTTTTTCTGACAAAAATGGGAATTTTTAAATGTATTTTGCCAGTTTGTATACTCAACAACAGCACTTTATGACTGAAAACACATCAATCTAAAAGCGATCCTTAAAGTGGCAGTTTTTGTGTTGTTCATGTGTCAATGGAGACACCTGAAAATGAGTGTCGTTAAAATTCGTCATGCAAGTACACAATGTGTGTAGAAGAGTGTAAGTCATGCGCAATCAAACACAAAAATGGTGGCGTATGAGGTAGAGTTGTTATTGCTCATGTGTTTGTCAACTCTTCTTCAGCAAAGTGTGGATTTACTTCACATTACAACCAACAGCAGAGATGCATCTTACTCACGCAGCTAATTCTACATACACACCAGTGAAGAGTCGCCAAATGACAGCGTCAAATACTAGACTGACATACATACAGCTTGGTTGATCATTTTTGCAGGTGCATAAATGTGAAAAAAACTAAGAAAGAAACAAATTTCTTTCAACAAAAATAGTATGATTCGCACTTTGACAAACATGTTGGAAGTATTTTTGTTCCATCAAAATTTGTGGTAAGGAATGATAACCCTCCGACAAGCCAATCTAGAGCAAAATAGTGCTTAAAATGTCTCTTAAACGCAGTATTTGAACCTCGAATATCTGAAAAAAAAAGAACCACCCCTTTTAATAGGCTGGTATTGAACCTAATATATATACATATATATATATATATATCCTCAGCTGCTTCAGAACGCAGCAGCACGAGTGGTCTTTAATGAATCTAAAAGAGCACATGTCACTCCGCTGCTCATCCGTTTGCACTGGCTGCCAGTTGCTGCTCGCATCAAATTCAAAGCTCTGATGTTTGCTTACAAAGCGACTTCTGGCTTTGCTCCTTATCTGCTCTCACTTCTGCAGATTTATAGGCCCTCCAGAAACTTTCGTTCTGTGAATGAACGTCGCCTCATGGTTCCATCCCAAAGAGGGAAGAAATCACTTTCCCGAACTCTCGCACTCAATCTGCCCAGTTGATGGAATGAACTCCCTAACTGCATCAGAACGGCAGAGTCACTCGCTGTCTTCAAGAAACGACTAAGAACTCAACTATTTAATCTCCACTTGCCTTCCTAATCTGCAATTGCCTCTCTGGCTCCACCGCTAACTGTACTACAAAAAAAAAAAAAATTACTAATACTTTCCTTCTTAGACTTTAAAGACCTGAAACTTGCCTACAGCACTTATTCATTGTTGCTCTTATAGTTGTGTAAATTGCTTCCTTGTCCTCATTTGTAAGTCACTTTGGATAAAAGCGTCTGCTAAATGACAATGTATATATATATATTTTTTTTTTATTTTCTTTTTTTTGAGGGGGAGCTGTGCCCCAGTAGAGCTTTACGTCTAGCAACACCTCTGATGTCTGATAATGTTTTGGGGTAATATCATAATTTAAACCTCGCGTCTACATGAAGTCGCGGGTCACTGCACATGTTATATAAGTGCGACTGTAATCAGACTGACCTCTGAGAGCTAACGAGTCTTTGTGTATTTTAGAACAAAAGAACAATGAGCCGGATGGGAGGGAGAGAGAGCAGTCTGAAAGCACTGACCCACAGTCAAACTCCTGTTTTGGAGTTTAGCCCAGACGCGCACACACACAGCACATTATCAGCACAGGCCGACTTTTCCTCATATTTACAGCTTCTGACATTTGGCCATTTGGATTTCCCCGGCACATAACACATCGAGATTTACATAATCTGTTTACACCAATTTTTAAAGGGACAGTTCATTTATTTTTCTTTCAACTTAGTCCCTTTATTCATCAGGGGTCGCCACAGCGGAACGAACCGCGCATCCACCAACTTATCCAGCATATGTTTTTCGCAGCGGATGCCCTTCCAGCTGCATCCCAGAACTGGTAAACACCCATACACACTAATTCACACACACTCATACATTACGGCCAATTTAGTTATTCAATTCCCCTATAGTGCATGTGTTTGGACTGTTGGGGACAAACTCCACACAGAAATGCTAAGTGGTCTAGTTGGGACTCGAACCAGCGACCTTTTTGCTGTAAGGCAGCGGCTCTTAAAGGAATAGTTCACCCCAAAAATATATGTTTTAAAGAAAGCCAGACACTTTTAACCTTTAACTTCATTAGTATTTGCTTTCCTAACCAATAAATTCCATAGTATTTATTTGGAATTATTATGTTTTCAGGTTGTCACGTTTCTTCAAAATATCTTAAGGTCCCGTTTACACGAATGCATTTTCGTTTTAAAACGCATAAGTTTTGCTACGGTTACGCCATCCGTCCACACTACACCGGAGTTTTCGAGCGTCGAAAACTGAGGGTTTCGAAAACGCTGGAGAGGCCGTTTTCATCCTAAAACGCTGCTGCTCTGTCTTAATGTGGATGGGGGAAAACAGAGACGTCTGAAAACGTTGCCATTAGGGCAATCTGATTGGGGCTTTTCCTCAATATTAAGTAGCTTACACATACAGTTCAGTCTCGCATCCTCTCCCTGTAAGTTCGGACTTCACAAGTTTGATATGGAAAACCCTTGAGGACATGTCCGGTAAATCTTCAAAGGGAACAGTGTACTGTATAACCTTATTCACATCATCCCGGCTACGTCGTTTCGGTTTCTCAACAATAAAATGTAAACATGATTTAAGGAACTGCCTATTTTCATTTTGATATTAACAACTTAACAGACAGCAGAAATGCTTGGACGTCGTGCTGCATCTTCACTGTATGCATATTTATAATAAAACAGAGCCTATATAACATCACTGCCTCCTTTCATTTTCATTGAAAATACCAAACGTATCCTCTGCTTTGCTGAATGTCAGTTTTGATAATCCATAATAGCCATTATAAAAGTATAACGCACAATAAGTTTATACATTATCAGAAATAAAGGCAAGCGATGAGTCGAAATACAGAATGTACGTGGTTACATTAATTATTATCTTTTCACTCAGCCAAAACACGTTACCTGTGAACAAGTAATCGATTCAAAACACCAAAGTCGGGGAATATGTCGTTAGATAAATACAAGAAGATTAATTAAATATCACGTTTAACAAATATAGAGAGATTAGATCCAGCGGGACCAGCACAGCTCTCATCTGGGTAGAAATGCTGCAGCGCTTGCCTGAGAGTGTGTGTGTGTGTGTGGTCACGTGATGTGTGTTTTCAGCATTTTGGTGTGGACGGAGAGCTGCTCTGAAATGCTGGGTAAAACGTTAGTGTGGACGTGGATCGTTTTTATTCTATGTATATATATATATATATATATGTGTAAATATATTTATATATATATGTATATATGTATGTATGTATATATATATATATATATATATATATATATATATATATATATATATATATATATATATATATATATATATATATATATATATATATACACATGTGGCATATATTACAGTTTTTTACAATCATTTTGCCACAAATATCAGAACTCTGGTGTCAATTTTCTAGACACAAGATTCACAACCAGTGCCAAAATTGTACGTTTTTGCTAAACTCTTAACTCTTTTTTTCCAAATGTTTGGATACAATACACTCAAGTCAAAGATACTTTGTTCATTAAACTACGATCACCTTTTCAATATAACACAATTACACATCAAGTTGATCCCATTTCAAAATGCAGCTCAAACATTACACTTGAAATAAATGCATATTCATTTTCTTCACATGATGTTGTTATCAACTGATACAAGCACTCACAATGATAAATAACTGCTGCGTTACTCTTGATGCGAGGAAACTGATGTACAATGTTACATGTTAAGCGATGAAAGTTTCAGGATAGATCAAATGACATCAGATACCACAGAAGATGACCCAACTGGACTACATTATCTATAGATTTCACCTTTATTCATCCTTATTCAATAGTTAGGGTTTCTTTGTTCCGTGTACCACTTTTACAGACAGTGATTACAGATTTGACATCTCAATCACAGCAGACCAATGTCAGACCTGGATTCACACTGACAGAAGGATCTTTCCAAGATTTTTGAGCAATTAAAACACCACTGTGCCGTAGAGGAGAACCTGTGACCAAATCCACAAGACCAGACTGATGGAAACACAGATCCCGAAATAGAAATCTGATATATACAGTTGAAGTCAGAATTATTAGCCCTCCTGAATTATTATTTTTCACCAATTTCTATTTAGAGGAGGGAAGATTGTTTCAGCACATTTCTAAGCATAATACCTTTAAAAACTCATTTCTAATAACTGATTTATTTTATCGTTGCCATGATGACAGTGGATAATATTTGACTAGATATTCTTCAAGACACTTCTATACAGCTTAAACTGACATTTAAAGGCTTAACTAGGTTAATTAGGTTAACTAGGCAGGTTATGGTAATTAGGCAAGTTATTGTATAATGATGGTTTGTTCTGTAGATTATCGAGAAAAAAAATTAGCTTAAAGGGGCTAATAATTTTGTCCCAAAAATGGTTGTTAAAAAATTAATAACTGCTTTTATTCTAGCCGAAATAAAACAAATAAGACTTTCTCCAGAAGAAAAAATATTATCAGACACACTGTGAAAATTTCCTTGCTCTGTTAAAAATTATTTGGGAAATATTTTAAAAAATTTAATTAAAAGGGGGCTAATAATTCTGACTTCAACTGTAGAAATATATGCGAATTACATATGTGATATAATAGTAATATGAATTTTACATTTATAAAATGTCATGCAATTCAAAAATATCAACTATTACAATTACAAATATTTAAATAAATGTGCGTAAATATATTATCTATTATGTTATGTTTTACCTCTACAAATATATTACCTATAACTTGTATAGGTGACCATATGGCTGTATATGAACACACTATATGATATGGTTGAAAAAAACGTAAACAGTGATTTTTGCCAAACTATTGACTATTAAGACATTTTATATACAGTTTGTGTAATCCAGTTGTAATTTGCATATGTTGTCATATATCATGCAATATATCAGCTTTCTATATAGGGAAGTGCTGTGAGAAAAACATTACAGTGAACTTACATTATGACGGAGTGAATAAAACTAGTTTAGTGTATTCACTGTCTGTTCTGTTCACTTTACACTTGTTTATAAACCATTATGAAACCTGTATCGTATAATTTAAACAGCAATATTTAATGATTGTTAAAGATTGTATGCATCTTGTGTGCTGGTGATTTAAAGTTGTGTTCCTGTAGTATTTGTATGATAAAAGTAATATGTGAACCAATGATCCTGCAAATGCAAGACTTCTTTAAGGAAATCAACTCAGCAGGCAGAGTTTTGAATACTGGAGAGTCTGTGGTAAAACTAGGGACTGTTTAGAGTTTTGTGTCAAGAGTTTTGAAAATTGACATCAGGTTTCTGAAATTTGTGGCAAAACAACTGAAAAAAACTAATTTTAGCCATGCCTGTGCCATTAGGGCAGCATGGTGGCACAGTGGGTAGCAGGATCGCTTCACAGCAAGAAGGTTGCTGGTTTCAGCCTCGGCTGAGTCAGTTGGCATTTCTATGTGGAGTTTGCATGTTCTCTTCATGTTCGTGTAGGTTTCCTCCGGTTTCCCCCACAGTCCAAACACATGCGCTATTGGTGACTTGGGTAAGCTAAATTATCCGTAGTATATGTGTGTGAATGAGTGTGTATGGATGTTTCCCAGTGATGGGTTGCAGCCGGAAGCGCATCCGCTGTGTAAAAACATGTGCTGGATGAGTTGGCGGTTCATTCCGCTGTGGCGACCCCAGATTAATAAAGGGAATAAGCCGAAATTAAGTGAAGTTTATTTATAAACAAATTTCGAGAGGATCACGTGCTTATGATTGTTCACAGCTGTTCCAACTTTAGCTAACGACTGATTAGCCTATCAGATGATCCTTAACTCACTATAAATAACCAGACTTTTCTCATCTCAATATCTTCGTCTTGAAGAACAACCCCCCACCCCCCACCCACCCACCCAAACCTACTTTCCCTCCTTTCAAATGGGCGTCACGGTGGCCAGCGATTAGCGCTGTTGCCTCACAGCAAGAATGCCCCTGGTTTAACTCCTTTCCAAACCAGACGGCATTTCTGTGCGGAGTTTGCTCGTTCTCCCTGTGGTCGCATGGGTTTTCCTCCGGTTTCCTCCCACAGTTCAAAAACAAGCACCCTAAACAATTAATCCGAAATACTTTAGCTAAACTCTGAGTACACCTATCAGCATCCATATCTGACACTTAGCTACAACAAGCAGGAGGGGGAGTCATCAGGATGTACCTGAGCTCAAACTCCCCTCCCGCCTTGCAACGGGAGGGAGCCCAGGGCTTGAGGATCTTATAAGCTCAGCGCTCTCTCCCGGGACAGCACGCCAAACTAGCTTTATTATCAATCATCAGCTAAGTGTGAACTCTTGAAAATAAATGAATGAGTAGCAAAATGTATTGGAAAAGATGGACATACTTTTAAAAGTTAAGTCATACTTCTGTGGTTATTTTGGTTAAAGTAACCTAAAGATAATACTAAATGTAGTGTAATGCATTTCTGAGATATTAATATTGTAATGTAACTTGTCCAATTGCTAATGTTCATTAACGATATTAACGGGGACTTGGAGTTAAACTGTCTATGTGTATCTCCGCTGAAGCTACGCCACCCAACTTGCTCTGAGAGGGAATCGAATCGGCGACCTTCCGCATGGGAGTCGGTTTCTCTACCAAGGAGGCTAAAGACCACGGCCTCTAGCGTCTGTCGCTAGAGCACCTTTAGAAATCAGAGGAGTGAGGTTTACCTGCACAGCACCTACTAGTTACACCTGCACAATGTAGCTAACACAGCAGATGTGGCATTAGAATTTGTGAGTTTGTATAAATTGTTAAATAGGATAATCTGTAAAATAAAAAAAAATCTGTAAAATATTTAAAATAAGTATATAATTTTGGTAACACTTTATAATAACTACATAATAACTACATACACTATAAATCATTTATTAAGCATTAGCAAATAGTGAATTCATTATCTGTTAAGCCTTAACTCTACATTAATAAACGTTAGTAAGCAGTTTATAGCTGCAGCTACAAATGCTCTATTCTTGACTTATAAGCAGCTGTATAATGTGCTTAATAATTGTATTTTCATACTTAGTTAATGATTTATTTTTCATTACTAAATTATGTATCGCATTATTTACAAACCATTTGTATTTAAGAGTAGTTGAGGGTTTTAGGATGATTCAAAATGTGTTAGTAAATGATTAATAAACTATTGAAATTAACGTTTATATATCTTATTAATCATGCATATATTAATAGTTAACTAATATGTTAATAAATGCTTTATTAACTCAACTTCATACAGTTTTGTGACCTAATCTAAAGTGAGGACTATTCATGCTTTATAAATCCCTTATAAATGAAATTAAAGGGTCAGAATCAAATGAACAAAGCATCTTTGCAATGTTTTCTAAAAAGTACAATTTTGATAAAGTTTAAACATTGCTGAATAACAGAAGTGTCAAAATACAACATCCAACTGGATAAAACAACAACAACAACATAGTAATTTAACAATATAATAAGATGCAATGTTTAAACTCTGCAGTGATTTTATTTTAGATTAGGTCGCAAAGACTTATTTTTCATTTGAAATGAATGAGTTGGACATTATGAAGGACGAATAAATGAATAGAAATGAATAATCTCATTCTTTTTGTTTAGAATTTAACTGAGCCTTTATTTGTCATTTATAAGGGATTTATAAAGCATGAATAGTCCTCACTTTAGATTAGGTCACAAAACTAGATGGAGTTGAGTTAATAAAGCATTTATTAACATACATAGTAACCATTAATATATGCCTGAATAATAAGACATATAAATGTTGATTTCAATAGTTTATTACAGTTTTTCTAGTTTGCTTTGACCTGGTTAAAGAAACTAGGCTCCTCTTCATTTTCATTATCACTATCCCAGCAGAGCAGAGGACCGGTCTTGCAAATGTGTAAACCCTTTCTCATTGGGTTGACACATTTTCCCCACCATTTTTCCAAACAGTTAACACAGATGTCATTCAAGCAGTCCAAACTCCATTGTTTTAGTTTTGGTAAGCAAACAGAATCCATCTGTTCCTAACTATTAAAAACTACCAACATCAGTATGAAATCACTGAAGCACCAGTTTGACACTCCTTCACACAAATCTTCAATTAGCAATCAGTCTGCAAACCTTATATAAACGATGGAAGCTCTGTGTTGTTCTGTGCCAGCATTGATGGAGGAGGTCAATATGGCTATGTCCTATACTCCCAATAGTTTTGACTGTATATTAGTTTACATGTGTTTTCTCTAATATTTAGAGTATTTTATTACTTTTGTCTGTTTTTTTATATACAGTATTTCAGTTTTCAGCCACAGTTTGAAAAATGTCATGAATTCAATATATATTCAATCAAAGCACATCTTATTCTTGATCCAATTCTTTGCAAAAAGGCGAATTTGACAGCCCAAATAGAGACAACAAATGCCATTGGCTATAAGCTACAATGGCAAGCAATGGTGGTGCACTGACTTCTGTATTTTGTTTTTTGTTGTCCATTGTGTAATGATTAATTGAAAGAGCTCATATACTTGTTTGCAAGTTGTGTAGTTTGAAGGTGAAACTAGCTTTTGTTGCATATGTTAAATGTTTTGACACGATATGTGCCTTTTGCAAGCTAAATGTGTCATTTTGCCCATGAGTGCCGCTGTTTAGGCCTGTGTGTTAACTGTTTTGAAAATGTGGAGTTTCAGTTGACAACTGCATCCAAGCAATCGAGAAAAACTGTAATCATTTACTAACTCATTCTGAATGATCCTAAAAACCTCAACTACTCTTAAATACAAATGGTTTGTAAATAATGCAATACATAATTTAGTACTGAAAAATAAATCATTAACAAGTATGAAAATACGATTATTAAACACATTTTAAATATGTTTGTAAGTCAAGAATAGAGCATTTAGCTGCAGTTATAAACTGCTTACTAACGCTTATTAATGTAGAGTTGATGCTTAACAGATGATGAATTCACTAGACGCTGATGCTTAATAAATGATTTATAGTTTGTAGCTATTATAAAGTGTTACCCCTCTTCTCCCTTTTGAGAAATAGTTACTCTTTACTCATGAGTACATTTTTCTTTTACTTGAGTCGATTTATAGACGTGTAACTTTACTTTTACTTAAGTAAAGTTTTTCGAAAGTAACAGTACTTTTTCTTGAGTAGAAGATTTTATTACTCTTTCCACCTCTGTTATTTTTACAGTGTCAGATTAAATATGTGATGCTTTACTTTACTTGGATCAGTCTGGAAACTACACGCAAAAAGTAGCGCATTGAATAAACAGAAATCTTACTAGTCTGCAGGGTGACAGCGTGTTGAGACTGTTGCTTTTCATCCAGCGTTGATATTACATCCAGGTGATACCACGTTCCGGGATCTAAACTCTCGATTTGGCACTCGGAATGTTCTCGGTCTTGACGGCAGCCTTTCGAATCTGTGTGTCTGTCCTTGACAGAAACTGTGTATTGACATTTCACGTTTGCGTTATCCAGCGTGAGGCGTATTGAGTCAGTGGAAGAGATGACTTTCACGATTTCAATGCTACATTCCGTTGCGTCCACCACCATGGTACTCTGAAAAAAAAATTTGAAAAACTTTTAGAGGACTGATTAAGTGGCATACATAGTCGCATATACAGTAAACTTACCAGTATTCCGCATGCTGCCCAAACAGCGGCATGAAAGGCTTTATTTCTCAGCATTGTAATTATTTCTCTTCACAGAAATCCAACGGCAAAATGCACATCGTTCCTCTGTGTGTATCGCAGAGACTCCTAAAGCACTTTCTGCGAATCCAGTCGCCTCCGTGGGAACGGCTAACTTTCACTCGTTAGCGCAGGACAATCAGGAACGTGCGAAGGAAAACAATCCAGTCTCTGAAGGATATCCTCAATCAAAACGTCTACAGTAGCATTGCTTCTGGAATTCCAGTGGAGACGCATTTTGTAGTCTGTGTGTTGGAAATCTTTCGCTTAAAATACCCTAACATTACTAGACTTGTACATGACAGTAATAAGGCAGAAATTTCTTCAAAACACACGCTCCTCTACAAACGTTTCGGGTTATAAATACCAGTCAAATGGAACTTGCTGGAACAATAGATGTCAGTGACTTTGGGCTCCATGAACACTCAATACAGCCCAGCCCCGCTTCCTTCCTGTGTCCTCAGCGCTCCCACAGAAGGATGTGTTGAACAAAGCAACCCATAGTAACAGCTAATCTACAAATGGCTGGCATGTAAACATTTTTGCAGTTAATATTTTCAAACTCCTATTATTTTTATCCCAGTAAAGCTGCGTTCACGTAATCCGTACTGTGTAAAGTACTATAGATATAAAAGTGACTTGACTTTCTCCATTTCAAGGTTTGATTTTTAAGTACATACACTTTCCTTTGTCTTACTCGTTTATTTATTAGGGGTCACCACAGCGGAATGAACCGTCAACTATTCCAGCATATGTTTTACTTCCAGGCGCAAGGCAGTTTGGTGAAACGCCCATACACTCTCACATTCACACACATACACATGTCTTTGGATTGTGGGGGAAACCGGAGTACTCGGAGGAAACCCAGGCCTGCATGGGGAGCAGGCCCGGATTGGCTAATCGGGAGGACCGGGAGAATTCCCGGTGGGCCAGTCCGTTTTTTGGCCCGAGGGCCGGTGTCCCTAGCTGCTTGCGCTCTCAGCAGTTGCACTTTTTACATTTATATGTTTATTTGACCATAGCCTCAGTCTTTTTATTCATTATTGTGCCGCAGATCTGCTCTTTTTATTTATTTTCTCGCAGCCCCGTGAGCAAAATGCAGCCCGCAGGTTAATGATGACGTAACTTAACTATCATTCCACCCCAAACAGCGGCACCTTAGTGAATATTAATGAATATTAACTGCTCAATGAAAATCAGGTGATTCACTACATTAAAAAATCTGACATAACTTGATCAGAAATATAAAAAGGGGAGAAAAATAGTAGGGTGAAAAAAAAAAAAAAGAGTAGACATCAATTTCAGCAGATAACAGTGCAATACTTAAACTTTATCTTGGCCATGAATGGAAGCAGGGATACTGGTCTGTAGTTTTCAAGTAGCATAAGGTCCAGGTTGGGTTTCTTTAGCAGTGGGGTTACCCTAGTCTGCTTAAATGAAGTGGGGAATAAACCAGAGTGAAGAAATGTGTTAATTATGCATTATTATGCGTAACTTATGCGTTATCAAACTAAAACTCATTAGTGTAAACGGGGCCTAAGTTGTGTCAACACCAAATAGTCCAAATCTGCAGGAGGCAGAAGCCAAAGGGGCATGAAGTCACGACAGAGTCTACGAAGCCTACAGATCCCTTTTGTTTCTGTACAATGTATCAGTTCGTGCACATGTGATAATTGTTTTAGAACACGACTCAGTCGAGTCCCAAGTTAACTCCAGAATGGTTCTCTAGAATTCATATATTAGGTTTTTTTTTTAATTGTTCACACACTTTTTTCAAAATATAAATCACAGTTATTTAAGCACCATACTCAGTTTGCAGAATTCCTAGATTGTTTGCAAAAAGACACACTTCAGTGAAAACATATACACATTTGTATTAGTTTTCATTTAGCCACCACAGTCCTCAATGATCAGACACTATTGCAGACAGTTTCACAGTGCTGTGATAAACCTAAAACACTGTTAGCACTTCTACTTCCCTATGATTAGAGTAGGCTACCATCAACAAAGTACAAATGTAAAAGTAAATCCACCAAACACTACACAAGACCAATGCTGCACACTGAAGAAACTCATTTATTTCTCAAAATGCCCAAAATGTTGACATGGGGATACATAATACTGAAACAACATGTCACTTAACGCTTTGTACTGTGAGTTTACGGTTACAAAAGGAAAGAAAGAAAAAAAAAAAACGACGTCTCTTCGTCAAGCTGGATCTGGCCAGAAAATCTCCTCAAAATCGCAGGCAACGTTGTCATTAGCAAGACACCTTTGTAATCCATCCTTGTGTTGCTGCTACCTCCATCTGGTCACAGGCCTCCTTCATGGCTTGGATAGGGGGTGGGGGGGTACATTGGCCTGGAGACAGAGATCACCTTTTACTGCTATGCCAAGAAAAACTCTTGGAAAATACAGGACGGTGAGTGGTGGAAGGACACATTGTCCAAGACAACACTGTATTGCATATGATGGCTTTGACTTGCTGATTTGCTTACTCTTTCTCTGACACATTCCAATGTGCTTGAATGCAGATGACCTCACCTGCTGCTTTTTATAGTGCTTAAACACCTGATTGTTTTGTTGACAATTAAGCAAACAAGTGTTTGCACACCTGATGACTGTGTTAAACCAATTGGTTGGACGGTGCGGTAATTTGACAATCAGAGCATTGGTATTGCAAGGAAGTGACTTCATGATAGATATTTTTGTGTGTAATGTATGTTAAGTGTGTTTAGTGTGTTGCAAATCCACTGTAGAAACCAACAGACTATCATAATGTTTAAAATGTATTGTATTAACAGTATAAATGTATACTCTATACCAGGGGTGCTCAATCCTGTTCCTGGAGATCTACTTTCATGCACAGCTCACCTGCAACCTTGATTAAACACATCTGTCTTTAATTACCAAGTGCTCCTTCAGATCGTGGCTGCGTCCCAAATGACAAACTATGCACTCATGCACTCAACAGGATAGTATATGTATGTAGTATCGTCCCAAATGGCACACTAATGTTTTTTTTTACTAAGCGAATATTCAAACCGTTAAACTGATGACGTTTGCCAAATCAGTGAAATAAACGACCGAGTTATCAAATAATACCTGCCGTGAGTATAGCCGCATTCACCATCGGGAGGCGCTATAATCACTCTCGTAGGAGAATTTTGCTTTCACCATCCAAAATAAATAAAGTTATTCAACATGTGCGCCTGATAGCTCCGCCCCTTCCGCTACGTAAGCAAACCTGCGGTCGTTGAGTGCGTGAAGTGTCCATCATTCCACACTTCATTTTAGCTGCTGAATGAGTGCATCATCCGGGTAATTTAAGTGCACTTATTATTGTTAGTTTTCAGTGTGAACACACTACTTTATACTACAAAATGGCGTAGAATAGTGCATAAGTATGCGATTTGAAACGCAGCTAATGTTTCAGGGGTGGCCAACCCTGTTCCTGGAGAGCCACCTTCCTGCAGATTTCAGTTGCCACCCATATCAAACACACCTGCCTGTAATTATCAAGTGGTGTTCAGGCCCTAATTAATTGGTTCAGGTGTGTTTGATATGGGTAGCAACTGAAATCTGCAGGAAGGTGGCTCTCCAGGAACAGGGTTGGCCACCCCTGTCCTATTTAGTTGGTTTAGTTACGTTTGATCAGGGTTGGAGCTAAACTTTGCAGGAAGGTAGATCTCCAGGAACAGGGTTGAGCACTACTGCTAATAGAGTTGGGGTCGAGTCCACCTTTGTCGAGTCCCAGTCGAGACCAAGTCCTTAACCTGTCGAGTACAAGTCCAAGTTCAAAAAGGGTCGAGTCGGACTTGAGTCCGAGTCCTTAACATCCGAGTCCGAGTCGAGTCCGGCCGAGTCCAGACAGTCATAAAACTTATTTATTAATTTTCTTTTGGGTTGGTCACTTCACTTTCCATTCACTTTCATTCACACTCGCACACCACGGCCATTTTACTAAATTCAATTTCCCTGTGACCAGTGACCTGCTTGCTGTGAGGCAACAGTGCTAAGCACTGAGCCATGGTGCCACCTATGTAAAAAAAATTGAAAATAATAAAATGATAATAATAAAAATAAAATAATAATAATAATAAATCAAATAAAATTTTCTATTACAATTAAACTGTTAAATTAATATTTTAAACTTTTGATACACTTTTTACAAAACGCCTTGTCATTTCTGTTAGCTTGCTTCAAATCAAATGAAAATGAAAATTGGAGGATATATGTAGAACTTATATTATTTTACAAGACTCACACGTTTGACATTATCATGCCACTTTCTCAAATTTCTTCTGCTTAAATTACGCTTGCATGATCAAGGCAACAATGCATTTTTTATTAAGATTAATTCCAGAGAATTCTGTTATCAGGCCCAGTGTGGAAAATGAAACCATATTCATGCTGACTGACCCAGATCTGCACAGAACATAAAGGTTCAGCAAAGAGAGACCATTCGGCTTCGATGCTGTCTTAACAGGGAATTAACAGTCAGAAGAATTTTGTTCTAAATAAACAAAGAGTGAATAAATAGCGCGGGCGATTGGGTGCAAAATAAAACCCAGTGGGAATCAGACTGAAAAAATAGTCCAGTGCAGATTTCTAGGGTCCACCTGTTAGTGCTAGCCTAAAACAGGGGTTCTCAATGTCTACATTAAAAAGGTCCAAATCTGATTTTTTTATTAAGGTAAAATGTATGAAACAATTGATATTACATAACTTGTTTTTAATAAACATCCGTAAGATGCAGCACGGTGGTGCAGTGGGTAGCACAATGGCCTCACAGCAAGAAGGTTACTGATTCAAGCTGGCTTGGGGCAAAATAAACACATACTTATTTGTTCATTCAACTTTGAACTGTCTATTCTCTACATCAATTCTTTCAGTGAGGCCGACATCTTCTTCCATTAAAATGATTGCTTTGCTGCAGTGTGTTAAAGCAGGCGTGCGCGCACGATTATTCAGCATGATCATGATTAGGCCCAGCCCTAACCAATTTGGAGCCCTAGGCAAGATTTCAGGTGAATTCCAGTCAATTCTACTGCTAGTGCCAACACAATCTCACGACAATTCGTAACTTTTTCATTTAGTGGCTAATTCGTATGAATTCGTACGATCTAATTCGTACAATTTAGTACGATTTGCTTATCCCCCAATGATGGTTGGGGTTAGGGGTGGGGTCAGGTGCCACGCCTCCTTTTTAAAATCGTACCATTTCGTACGACTGAACTCGTACGAATACGTACGAATTAGTCACTAAACTGGCAAAACGTAAAATACTTACGTTTTCTCGTGAGATCAGGCTGCTAGTGCACATATACTCAAAAGAAACTTATTAGCTTTGTCTTGGACATTCTTTCATTTTAATAAAGCAAGTTTACATTCCAAATACTTAGAAAGAAGTTTTTGCAACTTTGAGACAAGGCAAAAAATATGCAGCGCTCATGCATTGTGAAACCTACGTATGTTTTGCAAGTGGACAAAACTAAAATTTTATTTTAACTAAACATGCTATGAAGCAGAAAGGAAGGATGAAGAGTCAGGCAGGTAAGATTAAGCATAAAACAGCTCACAATTCAGGTCTAAAAGGACAACAGATAATTCTCATTCATTCGATCATTTATTTTCTTTTCGACTTAGTCCCTTTATTAATCAGGGGTCGCCACAGCAGAATGAACCGCCAAATTATCCAGCATATGTTTTACACAGCGGATGCCTTTCCAGCTAAAACACAATACTGGGAAACATCCATACACACTCATACCCCATAGCCAATTTAGTTCATCAATTCACCTATAGTTTTTGGACTGTGGAGGAAACTGGAACTCCCGGAGGAAACCCACGCCAACACGGTGAGAACGTGCAAACTCCACACAGAAACACCAAATGACCCAGCCGTAGCTCGAATCAGCGACCTTCTTGCTGTAAGGCGACAGACCTACCCACTGCGCCACCGTGCAGCCCACAGATAATTCTATAAAACATATTTTTTTGTATCTTTTGGAATTGTTAAATTAAATTAATATTCTTGCAAAAGACTTTTTAAATGATCTTAATACATCACTCCAGTTGTGTCTTTGTGTTCCAATTAACACAAATTGGAACTTTTGAGGATAGGTCATGATCCTGGTCCTCAGTTCAAAAGACAGTGATGACATCAGCATACTACGGAAGCATAGAGCTGCCACCCAGGTAAAAAAAAAAAGAGCTTTATCACGTTTGTACAATATACTTTTCACGTTTGTACAATATAATATCACGTTCTTACAATATAATATCATGTTTGTACAATATAATATCACGTTTGTACAATATACTTTTCACGTTCTTACAATATAATATCACGTTTGTACAATATAATATCACGTTTGTACAATATAATATCACGTTCGTACAATATAATATCACGTTTGTACAATATAATATCACGTTCGTACAATATAATATCACGTTTGTACAATATACTTTTCACGTTCTTACAATATAATATCACGTTTGTACAATATAATATCACGTTTGTACAATATAATATCACGTTCGTACAATATAATATCACGTTTGTACAATATAATATCACGTTCGTACAATATAATATCACGTTTGTACAATATACTTTTCACGTTCTTACAATATAATATCAAGTTTGTACAATATACTTTTCACGTTCTTACAATATAATATCACGTTTGTACAATATAATATCACGTTTGTACAATATAATATCACGTTCGTACAATATAATATCACGTTTGTACAATATACTTTTCACGTTCTTACAATATAATATCATGTTTGTACAATATACTTTTCACGTTCTTACAATATAATATCACGTTTGTACAATATAATATCACGTTTGTACAATATACTTTTCACGTTCTTACAATATAATATCACGTTTGTACAATATAATATCACGTTTGTACAATATAATATTACGTTTGTACAATATACTTTTCACATTCTTACAATATAATATCACGTTTGTACAATATAATATCACGTTTGTACAATATAATATCACGTTTGTATAATATAATATCACGTTTGTACAATATACTTTTCACGTTTGTACAATATAATATCACGTTTGTACAATATAATTATCACGTTCTTACAATATAATATCACGTTTGTACAATATACTTTTCACGTTTGTACAATATAATATCACGTTTGTACAATATAATTATCACGTTCTTACAATATAATATCACGTTTGTACAATATAATATCACGTTTGTACAATATACTTTTCACGTTTGTACAATATAATATCACGTTTGTACAATATAATTATCACGTTCTTACAATATAATATCACGTTTGTACAATATAATATCACGTTTGTACAATATACTTTTCACGTTTGTACAATATAATATCACGTTTGTACAATATAATATCACGTTCTTACAATATAATATCATGTTTGTACAATATAATTATCACGTTATTTGCCGCCATACGTGCGCACAGATGATGATGTGCGCGCGCGGGACTTTTTTTCTCGCGCTGGATCAGTTGAGTGCGCGCGTGAAGATCCCCTGTGCGCTCGCGTATGTAATCTGCTCACGGTTCACTTCTTAAATTGATTTGCCGACATACCACGTCGACTCCTATACGACAAACTGAAGCCCTTTGGAATCTGTATAAATGGAGCCATTGATGGGTTTTCGAGAGCTATGATTTGGCTTCATGCCTTTTCAACAAACAGTGATCCCAAAATCATTGCTGGTTATTTCATAGCATTAGTTGAAAAGAGGCTTGGGACACCTTCCCGGATTCGCTCCGATCTGGGAACAGAAAATGTCACAATGGCAGACATGCAAAGATTCTTGCGATGGAGTATGGATCATGACGTCAATAACTGTTTTATTACTGGGTCTAGTAATCACAATCAGTAGCTGCAAAATTTCCCCATGTCTTAATTCAAGCATAAAATAGAACTTAATTAATTCTGTAAAACGAGACATTTTCTCACGCTCTGATCGCACCAGTAGCCTAAGCAATAAAGTTTTCACGTAATAACGTGATAATTATATTGTACAAACATGATATTATATTGTAAGAACGTGATAATTATATTGTACAAACGTGATATTATATTGTACAAACGTGATATTATATTGTAAGAACGTGATATTATATTGTACAAACGTGATATTATATTGTACAAACGTGATATTATATTGTAAGAACGTGAAAAGTATATTGTACAAACGTGATAAAGCTCATATTTTTTTTTACCTGGGTGGCAGCTCTACGCTTCCGTAGCATACAACTATGTATAATTCAGAATGAAACTTTGAGATGATTAATTATGCTATACACATATTCTTGCACTCTGTCATAGACTACATATAAATAGAACCAGAAATTAGTCATTATCAGATTCTCTCTTGCATATTCAACATGTAGGGCAGATATATACTGCTGCTCACAATCACAGAAGACACACATTGTGGTCACAGGCACCCCTAATTTCTCCGATGTCTGTCATCAAAATATTACCTGAACATTAGTTTTTACACAAAGTCAAACCTCATTCTATCTTTAAAAAGATTAATCCAGTGATTATCCACTCTGAATATTGACTGGATTTAAATATAACTCTTCATTAAATCCATTTGTGCTTATATTGACTTAATATAATATGCAACTCCAAGCAACATTATTACAACATTTTTGCTGAACCATCATTTAATTCCAGTAATTTTACACTCTCTTTATACTCTCCTAACCCTAACCCCCAAAATCAGAAGCTCATCTGGGATCTGGGATGAGTTTATTATACGGAACGCGTCCGTCAGTCAGCATGCATAATAGGCTACACTGATTCAGAAGCTGTGACAATCGACGCACATCTTTACGGTAAAGAAAGAGAATGCAGATGTTTTTATATTCAATTTAACACGCTTTCAAGCCAAAATAAAGCGGAAGCACAATTCTCTTGAACAGCTCTTGCAGTTCTATCGCATTTCAGATCGTTGTGTTGACGGTGCTTTCACTTTTCATATAAAGATTAAACATATGGGGGAAGTATTGGAAAATGAAACGGGATGATAGCGGGATGTCATTACAAGAGTCACACAGGAAAACTTTGAATATTACGGAGTCCGGATTTTAGAAGCCCTGGCCTAAATCAAGCGCTGAGCGCATCTTTCTCTGGCTCAGAGCCAAAGCGCAAAACTTTGAATCTGAAAGTTATTTGCAGATATATTGACACCAATATAAACAACAAAACAATATCGCCAGTATGTATTAACATCATCCCTACGATATGAATATACAATTCAAGTAAATAAGCTCTTACCTTTTTTGTTTTCTTTCTACATGTTGGTAGAAGACAAATTATCGCTGATTTTGAAGACAGTCCTAGACCTAGCCACGCATTGTGTGCTTTATGGCTATTTCTGGTATGTTTAAGGTGAAGACGTGACACTGCTACCTGCAGGTGCGTTGGCGTAAATAAATGTTGACATGCAGCCAGGGAGATCGCTAAAATATTGTTATAGTTTCATGCTGTTATTTATCAATTTTTAATATCTTTATTTGTGTTATGAATGATGTGGACTCGACTGTACTCTTGATATTTTCCGAGTCCAAAATGTCCAAGTCCGAGTCAAGTCCGAGTAAAAGTTTCCCCAAGTACGTGACAAGTCCGAGTCCAATCAAAACTGGACTCAAGTCCGGACTCGAGTTCGAGTCCAAGTTTGAGTACCCCAACGCTAATTTTTATGGCGAGAGGTTGTGTGGATGGGATGCTCTCACAGGATTCCTGACAATCCCTCCACAGAAGACCTGAGATCCAGGGTCGGAGACTCTCTCCTCTCCAAGAGGAGGTTAAAAGCAATGGTTTCTTTTATGTCTTTGTGTCAGAGCACTTAGGTGTTGCTGCAGCTCAGAGATCTACAAGTGGAGGAGATTACACTGCAAGTTGGCTGGCTGACCTCTAAGTGGTAAGCACTTATGCCACAAGTAGGCTGGGTTTGCGATTGATGTAGCTGTAGAAGACAGTCATAAAAATAAAGAAAATAGAAACTGGTTACTCTGAGGTTGTGTTTAGGGTTGGGCTAGGTGTAAAATTGAATACAAAACAGCAGGTTACTGTGAAATTGGCCCTGGGGCTGGGGTAGGTGTGATATTAGTAAAATGCAATAGGTTGTATTCTGTGCCATGTACAAGACATTGAATAAATGAAAACCACATGGAGGTTTGTTACTGTGAGGTTGGGTTTAGAGTTGGGGTAAGTTTGGAGGTCCATAAAACGCAGCAGGAAACTTTGAGCTTGGGTTTAGGATTGGGGTAGGTTTGACATTCAAACATAATAGGCTGGACGCAGTGTCTTGTAGGAGACGTTAAATGAATGAAACTCCAGGAGGTTTGTTCAGCCCACTTGGCGCTTAAGTTTCACACACTTGGAGCTGACCAGGCCATTTGGAGCAGGCTCCGATTTCTATTTATACCTTTCTCAGTCAGGTAACTTCCTTTTCAGTAGTATGAGCATCTGCACTGTGTGGCATATTTGCAGACATATAACAGAGACTGAAGCATTGCTCACACTTGTCTGAGATGGTCATTTTGACTGGAACCTTGTTTGGGGTTGGCACTTTGTTTTTGAATCTTGTCTGCTTTTACGTACGTGTATCTGTGCTGCAGTAGAACGCCTTAGCCTCACAGCAAACATTTTGGTCTACAAGCTGTCACTGGCGTCTTCAAAGGAGACTGGCTGTACTGCTTTATTCTGGAAGTCCCGAGGGATGTACAGGACCAAGACATGAGAGCAGTTGGAGCAGCCTTTGAAACCAGGGGAGCACCCCACGGGCTCTGTGCTGGCGGCCCCAGAAACTCGATTCACTCCAGAGTAGAACCGAACAACTCCGGCAGGGGCAAACGGCGACCGCAGTGCACTGACTGACAGCAAGGCAAAAAGTCCAGAGCGAGCCAGCCAGGAGTCGAACCTAGAATCTTCTGATCCGTAGTCAGACGCGTTATCCATTGCGCCACTGGCCCAGTCTCTCTCTGCACTGCTCAAGAGCACCCTGCTCCGATAGGAGGACACGGTTCGGTCAAGATGGAGTTCCTTCGACGCATGCTGTGCTTTGTTATCATGACAAGTTGTGGTGCCGATAGGATGCTCTTACACAGAGCATGTGACAGTCCCTCCCTAGAAGAACTGTGATCCAGGCTCTGAGACTTTCTCCTCTCCAGGAGGAGGTTACAAGCGTTAGAGCTATTTTTGTCAGAGCAGGCAGCTGCAGCACACCTGGCTGGAGGCCCACAGCGAGGCTTGAGGGCAAGCTCTTGCCAGCCCTTCCCTGGTGGTCTAGTGGTTAGGATTCGGCGCTCTCACCGCCGCGGCCTGGGTTCGATTCCCGGTCAGGGAATTTTCTTTTCACCTCCATGGTAAACCTCGAGCTGTAGCGCCTAGCATGACTTGGCAAAGGCAAGAAAGCAGGGCTGAGCACAAAAGGCCTCCTTCGAGCCGGAGTCGAACCAGCGACCTAAGGATTGCCAACATCCCACCTACAGTCCTCCGCTCTACCAACTGAGGTATCGAAGGCTTACAAGGCACTCACACAACAACACCCTACAAGGTCGCTGCAGTCCGACTGCTGGCCGAAAAGGACAGAAGCAAAAGCACTCAAGCCTTCCCATACCAGGAGTCGAACCCGGGCCGCCTGGGTGAAAACCAGGAATACTGACCGCTACACCATATGGGAACTGCCACTTTTGAGACCCAGTCTTGGCACAAACTCCAGTTCTTTCTGACCGCCCGCACTTCCCTGCTCCGCTTGCTCAAGTGCCACTCATACACTCACGCACGTTCTCATGCACAGTTTCTTAGTTTCCGTAACCTACAATCTTCTGATCCATCGTCACAAGCGTTATCCTTTGTGCCACCGGCACTCTGTTCAGCACCTTGTTAGCAAACTGCTTGAAGCAAGGACAAGGCTTTGTCAACCCGGAGTTCCTTCACCACACGTTCTGCTTGGTTTTTATGGCGAGAGGTTGTGTGGATGGGATGCTCTCACAGGATTCCTGACAGTCCCTCCACAGAAGACCTGAGATCCAGGGTCGGAGACTCTCTCCTCTCCAAGAGGAGGTTAAAAGCAATGGTTTCTTTTATGTCTTTGTGTCAGAGCACTTAGGTGTTGCTGCAGCTCAGAGATCTACAAGTGGAGGAGATTACACTGCAAGTTGGCTGGCTGACCTCTAAGTGGTAAGCACTTATGCCACAAGTAGGCTGGGTTTGCGATTGATGTAGCTGTAGAAGACAGTCATAAAAATAAAGAAAATAGAAACTGGTTACTCTGAGGTTGTGTTTAGGGTTGGGCTAGGTGTAAAACTGAATACAAAACAGCAGGTTACTGTGAGGTTGGCCCTGGGGCTGGGGTAGGTGTGATATTAGTAAAATGCAATAGGTTGTATTCTGTGCCATGTACAAGACATTGAATAAATGAAAACCACATGGAGGTTTGTTACTGTGAGGTTGGGTTTAGAGTTGGGGTAAGTTTGGAGGTCCATAAAACGCAGCAGGAAACTTTGAGCTTGGGTTTAGGATTGGGGTAGGTTTGACATTCAAACATAATAGGCTGGACGCAGTGTCTTGTAGGAGACGTTAAATGAATGAAACTCCAGGAGGTTTGTACAGCCCACTTGGCGCTTAAGTTTCACACACTTGGAGCTGACCAGGCCATTTGGAGCAGGCTCCGATTTCTATTTATACCTTTCTCAGTCAGGTAACTTCCTTTTCAGTAGTATGAGCATCTGCACTGTGTGGCATATTTGCAGACATATAACAGAGACTGAAGCATTGCTCACACTTGTCTGAGATGGTCATTTTGACTGGAACCTTGTTTGGGGTTGGCACTTTGTTTTTGAATCTTGTCTGCTTTTACGTATGTGTATCTGTGCTGCAGTAGAACGCCTTAGCCTCACAGCAAACATTTTGGTCTACAAGCTGTCACTGGCGTCTTCAAAGGAGACTGGCTGTACTGCTTTATTCTGGAAGTCCCGAGGGATGTACAGGACCAAGACATGAGAGCAGTTGGGGCAGCCTTTGAAACCAGGGGAGCACCCCACGGGCTCTGTGCTGGCGGCCCCAGAAACTCGATTCACTCCAGAGTAGAACCGAACAACTCCGGCAGGGGCAAACGGCGACCGCAGTGCACTGACTGACGGCAAGGCAAAAAGTCCAGAGCGAGCCAGCCAGTAGTCAAACCTAGAATCTTCTGATCCGTAGTCAGACACGTTATCCATTGCGCCACTGGCCCATCCTCTCTCTGCACTGCTCAAGAGCACCCTGCTCCGATAGGAGGACACGGTTCGGTCAAGATGGAGTTCCTTCGACGCATGCTGTGCTTTGTTATCATGACAAGTTGTGGTGCCGATAGGATGCTCTTACACAGAGCATGTGACAGTCCCTCCCTAGAAGAACTGTGATCCAGGCTCTGAGACTTTCTCCTCTCCAGGAGGAGGTTACAAGCGTTAGAGCTATTTTTGTCAGAGCAGGCAGCTGCAGCACACCTGGCTGGAGGCCCACAGCGAGGCTTGAGGGCAAGCTCTTGCCAGCCCTTCCCTGGTGGTCTAGTGGTTAGGATTCTGTGCTCTCACCGCCGCGGCCCGTGTTCAAATTCCCGGTCAGGGAGTTTTCTTTTCACCTCCATGGTAAACCTCGAGCTGTAGCGCCTAGCATGACTTGGCAAAGGCAAGAAAGCAGGGCTGAGCGCAAAAAGCCTCCTTCGAGCCGGAGTCGAACCAGCGACCTAAGGATTGCCAACATCCCACCTACAGTCCTCCGCTCTACCAACTGAGCTATCGAAGGCTTACGAGGCACTTACACAACAACACCCTACAAGGTCGCTGCAGTCCGACTGCTGGCCGAAAAGGACAGAAGCAAAAGCACTCAAGCCTTCCCATACCGGGAGTCGAACCCAGGCCGCCTGGGTGAAAACCAGGAATCCTGACCGCTAGACCATATGGGAACTTCCACTTTTGAGACCCAGTCTTGGCACAAACTCCAGTTCTTTCTGACCGCCCGCACTTCCCTGCTCCGCTTGCTCAAGTGCCACTCATACACTCACGCACGTTCTCATGCACAGTTTCTTAGTTTCCGTAACCTACAATCTTCTGATCCATCGTCACAAGCGTTATCCTTTGTGCCACCGGCACTCTGTTCAGCACCTTGTTAGCAAACTGCTTGAAGCAAGGACAAGGCTTTGTCAACCCGGAGTTCCTTCACCACACGTTCTGCTTGGTTTTTATGGCGAGAGGTTGTGTGGATGGGATGCTCTCACAGGATTCCTGACAGTCCCTCCACAGAAGACCTGAGATCCAGGGTCGGAGACTCTCTCCTCTCCAAGAGGAGGTTAAAAGCAATGGTTTCTTTTATGTCTTTGTGTCAGAGCACTTAGGTGTTGCTGCAGCTCAGAGATCTACAAGTGGAGGAGATTACACTGCAAGTTGGCTGGCTGACCTCTAAGTGGTAAGCACTTATGCCACAAGTAGGCTGGGTTTGCGATTGATGTAGCTGTAGAAGACAGTCATAAAAATAAAGAAAATAGAAACTGGTTACTCTGAGGTTGTGTTTAGGGTTGGGCTAGGTGTAAAACTGAATACAAAACAGCAGGTTACTGTGAGGTTGGCCCTGGGGCTGGGGTAGGTGTGATATTAGTAAAATGCAATAGGTTGTATTCTGTGCCATGTACAAGACATTGAATAAATGAAAACCACATGGAGGTTTGTTACTGTGAGGTTGGGTTTAGAGTTCAGGTAAGTTTGGAGGTCCATAAAACGCAGCAGGAAACTTTGAGCTTGGGTTTAGGATTGGGGTAGGTTTGACATTCAAACATAATAGGCTGGACACAGTGTCTTGTAGGAGACGTTAAATGAATGAAACTCCAGGAGGTTTGTTCAGCCCACTTGGCGCTTAAGTTTCACACACTTGGAGCTGACCAGGCCATTTGGAGCAGGCTCCGATTTCTATTTATACCTTTCTCAGTCAGGTAACTTCCTTTTCAGTAGTATGAGCATCTGCACTGTGTGGCATATTTGCAGACATATAACAGAGACTGAAGCATTGCTCACACTTGTCTGAGATGGTCATTTTGACTGGAACCTTGTTTGGGGTTGGCACTTTGTTTTTGAATCTTGTCTGCTTTTACGTACGTGTATCTGTGCTGCAGTAGAACGCCTTAGCCTCACAGCAAACATTTTGGTCTACAAGCTGTCACTGGCGTCTTCAAAGGAGACTGGCTGTACTGCTTTATTCTGGAAGTCCCGAGGGATGTACAGGACCAAGACATGAGAGCAGTTGGGGCAGCCTTTGAAACCAGGGGAGCACCCCACGGGCTCTGTGCTGGCGGCCCCAGAAACTCGATTCACTCCAGAGTAGAACCGAACAACTCCGGCAGGGGCAAACGGCGACCGCAGTGCACTGACTGACAGCAAGGCAAAAAGTCCAGAGCGAGCCAGCCAGGAGTCGAACCTAGAATCTTCTGATCCGTAGTCAGACGCGTTATCCATTGCGCCACTGGCCCAGTCTCTCTCTGCATTGCTCAAGAGCACCCTGCTACGATAGGAGGACACGGTTCGGTCAAGATGGAGTTCCTTCGACGCATGCTGTGCTTTGTTATCATGACAAGTTGTGGTGCCGATAGGATGCTCTTACACAGAGCATGTGACAGTCCCTCCCTAGAAGAACTGTGATCCAGGCTCTGAGACTTTCTCCTCTCCAGCAAGAGGTTACAAGCGTTAGAGCTATTTTTGTCCTAAACGAGCACATGTCACTCCGCTGCTAGTCCGTTTGCACTGGCTGCCAGTTGCTGCTCGCATCAAATTCAAAACTCTGATGTTTGCCTACAAAGTGACTTCTGGCCTAGCACCTTCTTATCTGCACTCACTTCTGCAGATCTATGTGCCCTCCAGAAACTTGCGTTCTGTGAATGAACGTCGCCTCGTGGTTCCATCCCAAAGAGGAAAAAAATCACTTTCGCTCACGCTCACGCTCAATCTGCCCAGTTGGTGGAATGAACTCCCTAACTGCATCAGAACAGCAGAGTCACTCGCTATTTTCAAGAAACGACTAAAAACTCAACTATTTAGTCTCCACTTCACTTCCTAATCTGCAATTGCCTATTTGAATATCACACTAACTGTACAAAAAAAAAAAAAAAAAAAAATTACTAACACTTCCCTTCTTAGACTTTACAGACCTGAAACTTGCCTTTAGTACTTATTCATTGTTGCTCTTAGTTGTGTAAATTGCTTCCTTGTCCTCATTTGTAAGTCGCTTTGGATAAAAGCGTCTGCTAAATGACTAAATGTAAATGTAAATGTTGTCAGAGCAGGCAGCTGCAGCACACCTGGCTGGAGGCCCACATCGAGGCTTGAGGGCAAGCTCTTGCCAGCCCTTCCCTGGTGGTCTAGTGGTTAGGATTCGGCGCTCTCACCGCCGCGGCCCGGGTTCGATTCCCGGTCAGGGAATTTTCTTTTCACCTCCATGGTAAACCTCGAGCTGTAGCGCCTAGCATGACTTGGCAAAGGCAAGAAAGCAGGGCTGAGCGCAAAAAGCCTCCTTCGAGCCGGAGTCGAACCAACGACCTAAGGATTGCCAACATCCCACCTACAGTCCTCCGCTCAACCAACTGAGCTATCGAAGGCTTACGAGGCACTCACACAACAACACCCTACAAGGTCGCTGCAGTCCGACTGCTGGCCGAAAAGGACAGAAGCAAAAGCACTCAAGCCTTCCCATACCGGGAGTCGAACCCGGGCCGCCTGGGTGAAAACCAGGAATCCTGACCGCTAGACCATATGGGAACTTCCACTTTTGAGACTCAGTCTTGGCACAAACTCCAGTTCTTTCTGACCGCCCGCACTTCCCTGCTCCGCTTGCTCAAGTGCCACTCATACACTCACGCACGTTCTCATGCACAGTTTCTTAGTTTCCGTAACCTACAATCTTCTGATCCATCGTCACAAGCGTTATCCTTTGTGCCACCGGCACTCTGTTCAGCACCTTGTTAGCAAACTGCTTGAAGCAAGGACAAGGCTTTGTGAAGTTCCTTCACCACACGTTCTGCTTTGTTTTTATGGCGAGAGGTTGTGTGGATGGGATGCTCTCACAGGATTCCTGACAGTCCCTCCACAGAAGACCTGAGATCCAGGGTCGGAGACTCTCTCCTCTCCAAGAGGAGGTTAAAAGCAATGGTTTCTTTTATGTCTTTGTGTCAGAGCACTTAGGTGTTGCTGCAGCTCAGAGATCTACAAGTGGAGGAGATTACACTGCAAGTTGGCTGGCTGACCTCTAAGTGGTAAGCACTTATGCCACAAGTAGGCTGGGTTTGCGATTGATGTAGCTGTAGAAGACAGTCATAAAAATAAAGAAAATAGAAACTGGTTACTCTGAGGTTGTGTTTAGGGTTGGGCTAGGTGTAAAATTGAATACAAAACAGCAGATTACTGTGAGGTTGGCCCTGGGGCTGGGGTAGGTGTAATATTAGTAAAATGCAATAGGTTGTATTCTGTGCCATGTACAAGACATTGAATAAATGAAAACCACATGGAGGTTTGTTACTGTGAGGTTGGGTTTAGAGTTGGGGTAAGTTTGGAGGTCCATAAAACGCAGCAGGAAACTTTGAGCTTGGGTTTAGGATTGGGGTAGGTTTGACATTCAAACATAATAGGCTGGACGCAGTGTCTTGTAGGAGACGTTAAATGAATGAAACTCCAGGAGGTTTGTACAGCCCACTTGGCGCTTAAGTTTCACACACTTGGAGCTGACCAGGCCATTTGGAGCAGGCTCCGATTTCTATTTATACCTTTCTCAGTCAGGTAACTTCCTTTTCAGTAGTATGAGCATCTGCACTGTGTGGCATATTTGCAGACATATAACAGAGACTGAAGCATTGCTCACACTTGTCTGAGATGGTCATTTTGACTGGAACCTTGTTTGGGGTTGGCACTTTGTTTTTGAATCTTGTCTGCTTTTACGTACGTGTATCTGTGCTGCAGTAGAACGCCTTAGCCTCACAGCAAACATTTTGGTCTACAAGCTGTCACTGGCGTCTTCAAAGGAGACTGGCTGTACTGCTTTATTCTGGAAGTCCCGAGGGATGTACAGGACCAAGACATGAGAGCAGTTGGGGCAGCCTTTGAAACCAGGGGAGCACCCCACGGGCTCTGTGCTGGCGGCCCCAGAAACTCGATTCACTCCAGAGTAGAACCGAACAACTCCGGCAGGGGCAAACGGCGACCGCAGTGCACTGACTGACAGCAAGGCAAAAAGTCCAGAGCGAGCCAGCCAGTAGTCGAACCTAGAATCTTCTGATCCGTAGTCAGACGCGTTATCCATTGCGCCACTGGCCCATCCTCTCTCTGCACTGCTCAAGAGCACCCTGCTCCGATAGGAGGACACGGTTCGGTCAAGATGGAGTTCCTTCGACGCATGCTGTGCTTTGTTATCATGACAAGTTGTGGTGCCGATAGGATGCTCTTACACAGAGCATGTGACAGTCCCTCCCTAGAAGAACTGTGATCCAGGCTCTGAGACTTTCTCCTCTCCAGGAGGAGGTTACAAGCGTTAGAGCTATTTTTGTCAGAGCAGGCAGCTGCAGCACACCTGGCTGGAGGCCCACAGCGAGGCTTGAGGGCAAGCTCTTGCCAGCCCTTCCCTGGTGGTCTAGTGGTTAGGATTCGGCGCTCTCACCGCCGCGGCCCGGGTTCGATTCCCGGTCAGGGAATTTTCTTTTCACCTCCATGGTAAACCTCGAGCTGTAGCGCCTAGAATGACTTGGCAAAGGCAAGAAAGCAGGGCTGAGCGCAAAAAGCCTCCTTCGAGCCGGAGTCGAACCAGCGACCTAAGGATTGCCAACATCCCACCTACAGTCCTCCGCTCTACCAACTGAGCTATCGAAGGCTTACGAGGCACTCACACAACAACACCCTACAAGGTCGCTGCAGTCCGACTGCTGGCCGAAAAGGACAGAAGCAAAAGCACTCAAGCCTTCCCATACCGGGAGTCGAACCCGGGCCGCCTGGGTGAAAACCAGGAATCCTGACCGCTAGACCATATGGGAACTTCCACTTTTGAGACCCAGTCTTGGCACAAACTCCAGTTCTTTCTGACCGCCCGCACTTCCCTGCTCCGCTTGCTCAAGTGCCACTCATACACTCACGCACGTTCTCATGCACAGTTTCTTAGTTTCCGTAACCTACAATCTTCTGATCCATCGTCACAAGCGTTATCCTTTGTGCCACCGGCACTCTGTTCAGCACCTTGTTAGCAAACTGCTTGAAGCAAGGACAAGGCTTTGTCAACCCGGAGTTCCTTCACCACACATTCTGCTTTGTTTTTATGGCGAGAGGTTGTGTGGATGGGATGCTCTCACAGGATTCCTGACAGTCCCTCCACAGAAGACCTGAGATCCAGGGTCGGAGACTCTCTCCTCTCCAAGAGGAGGTTAAAAGCAATGGTTTCTTTTATGTCTTTGTGTCAGAGCACTTAGGTGTTGCTGCAGCTCAGAGATCTACAAGTGGAGGAGATTACACTGCAAGTTGGCTGGCTGACCTCTAAGTGGTAAGCACTTATGCCACAAGTAGGCTGGGTTTGCGATTGATGTAGCTGTAGAAGACAGTCATAAAAATAAAGAAAATAGAAACTGGTTACTCTGAGGTTGTGTTTAGGGTTGGGCTAGGTGTAAAATTGAATACAAAACAGCAGGTTACTGTGAGGTTGGCCCTGGGGCTGGGGTAGGTGTGATATTAGTAAAATGCAATAGGTTGTATTCTGTGCCATGTACAAGACATTGAATAAATGAAAACCACATGGAGGTTTGTTACTGTGGGGTTGGGTTTAGAGTTGGGGGTAAGTTTGGAGGTCCATAAAACGCAGCAGGAAACTTTGAGCTTGGGTTTAGGATTGGGGTAGGTTTGACATTCAAACATAATAGGCTGGACGCAGTGTCTTGTAGGAGACGTTAAATGAATGAAACTCCAGGAGGTTTGTACAGCCCACTTGGCGCTTAAGTTTCACACACTTGGAGCTGACCAGGCCATTTGGAGCAGGCTCCGATTTCTATTTATACCTTTCTCAGTCAGGTAACTTCCTTTTCAGTAGTATGAGCATCTGCACTGTGTGGCATATTTGCAGACATATAACAGAGACTGAAGCATTGCTCACACTTGTCTGAGATGGTCATTTTGACTGGAACCTTGTTTGGGGTTGGCACTTTGTTTTTGAATCTTGTCTGCTTTTACGTACGTGTATCTGTGCTGCAGTAGAACGCCTTAGCCTCACAGCAAACATTTTGGTCTACAAGCTGTCACTGGCGTCTTCAAAGGAGACTGGCTGTACTGCTTTATTCTGGAAGTCCCGAGGGATGTACAGGACCAAGACATGAGAGCAGTTGGGGCAGCCTTTGAAACCAGGGGAGCACCCCACGGGCTCTGTGCTGGCGGCCCCAGAAACTCAATTCACTCCAGAGTAGAACCGAACAACTCCGGCAGGGGCAAACGGCGACCGCAGTGCACTGACTGACAGCAAGGCAAAAAGTCCAGAGCGAGCCAGCAGTCGAACCTAGAATCTTCTGATCCGTAGTCAGACGCGTTATCCATTGCGCCACTGGCCCATCCTCTCTCTGCACTGCTCAAGAGCACCCTGCTCCGATAGGAGGACACGGTTCGGTCAAGATGGAGTTCCTTCGACGCATGCTGTGCTTTGTTATCATGACAAGTTGTGGTGCCGATAGGATGCTCTTACACAGAGCATGTGACAGTCCCTCCCTAGAAGAACTGTGATCCAGGCTCTGAGACTTTCTCCTCTCCAGGAGGAGGTTACAAGCGTTAGAGCTATTTTTGTCAGAGCAGGCAGCTGCAGCACACCTGGCTGGAGGCCCACAGCGAGGCTTGAGGGCAAGCTCTTGCCAGCCCTTCCCTGGTGGGAAGGTTCCCGCGGCCCGGGTTCGATTCCCGGTCAGGGAATTTTCTTTTCACCTCCATGGTAAACCTCGAGCTGTAGCGCCTAGCATGACTTGGCAAAGGCAAGAAAGCAGGGCTGAGCGCAAAAGGCCTCCTTCGAGCCGGAGTCGAACCAGCGACCTAAGGATTGCCAACATCCCACCTACAGTCCTCCGCTCTACCAACTGAGCTATCGAAGGCTTACGAGGCACTCACACAACAACACCCTATAAGGTCGCTGCAGTCCCACTGCTGGCCGAAAAGGACAGAAGCAAAAGCACTCAAGCCTTCCCATACCGGGAGTCGAACCCGGGCCGCCTGGGTGAAAACCAGGAATCCTGACCGCTAGACCATATGGGAACTGCCACTTTTGAGACCCAGTCTTGGCACGAACTCCAGTTCTTTCTGACCGCCCGCACTTCCCTGCTCCGTTTGCTCAAGTGCCACTCATACACTCACGCACGTTCTCATGCACAGTTTCTTAGTTTCCGTAACCTACAATCTTCTGATCCATCGTCACAAGCGTTATTCTTTGTGCCACCGGCACTCTGTTTAGCACCTTGTTAGCAAACTGCTTGAAGCAAGGACAAGGCTTTGTCAACCCGGAGTTCCTTCACCACACGTTCTGCTTTGTTTTTATGGCGAGAGGTTGTGTGGATGGGATGCTCTCACAGGATTCCTGACAGTCCCTCCACAGAAGACCTGAGATCCAGGGTCGGAGACTCTCTCCTCTCCAAGAGGAGGTTAAAAGCAATGGTTTCTTTTATGTCTTTGTGTCAGAGCACTTAGGTGTTGCTGCAGCTCAGAGATCTACAAGTGGAGGAGATTACACTGCAAGTTGGCTGGCTGACCTCTAAGTGGTAAGCACTTATGCCACAAGTAGGCTGGGTTTGCGATTGATGTAGCTGTAGAAGACAGTCATAAAAATAAAGAAAATAGAAACTGGTTACTCTGAGGTTGTGTTTAGGGTTGGGCTAGGTGTAAAATTGAATACAAAACAGCAGATTACTGTGAGGTTGGCCCTGGGGCTGGGGTAGGTGTAATATTAGTAAAATGCAATAGGTTGTATTCTGTGCCATGTACAAGACATTGAATAAATGAAAACCACATGGAGGTTTGTTACTGTGAGGTTGGGTTTAGAGTTGGGGTAAGTTTGGAGGTCCATAAAACGCAGCAGGAAACTTTGAGCTTGGGTTTAGGATTGGGGTAGGTTTGACATTCAAACATAATAGGCTGGACGCAGTGTCTTGTAGGAGACGTTAAATGAATGAAACTCCAGGAGGTTTGTACAGCCCACTTGGCGCTTAAGTTTCACACACTTGGAGCTGACCAGGCCATTTGGAGCAGGCTCCGATTTCTATTTATACCTTTCTCAGTCAGGTAACTTCCTTTTCAGTAGTATGAGCATCTGCACTGTGTGGCATATTTGCAGACATATAACAGAGACTGAAGCATTGCTCACACTTGTCTGAGATGGTCATTTTGACTGGAACCTTGTTTGGGGTTGGCACTTTGTTTTTGAATCTTGTCTGCTTTTACGTACGTGTATCTGTGCTGCAGTAGAACGCCTTAGCCTCACAGCAAACATTTTGGTCTACAAGCTGTCACTGGCGTCTTCAAAGGAGACTGGCTGTACTGCTTTATTCTGGAAGTCCCGAGGGATGTACAGGACCAAGACATGAGAGCAGTTGGGGCAGCCTTTGAAACCAGGGGAGCACCCCACGGGCTCTGTGCTGGCGGCCCCAGAAACTCGATTCACTCCAGAGTAGAACCGAACAACTCCGGCAGGGGCAAACGGCGACCGCAGTGCACTGACTGACAGCAAGGCAAAAAGTCCAGAGCGAGCCAGCCAGGAGTCGAACCTAGAATCTTCTGATCCGTAGTCAGACGCGTTATCCATTGCGCCACTGGCCCAGTCTCTCTCTGCACTGCTCAAGAGCACCCTGCTCCGATAGGAGGACACGGTTCGGTCAAGATGGAGTTCCTTCGACGCATGCTGTGCTTTGTTATCATGACAAGTTGTGGTGCCGATAGGATGCTCTTACACAGAGCATGTGACAGTCCCTCCCTAGAAGAACTGTGATCCAGGCTCTGAGACTTTCTCCTCTCCAGGAGGAGGTTACAAGCGTTAGAGCTATTTTTGTCAGAGCAGGCAGCTGCAGCACACCTGGCTGGAGGCCCACAGCCAGGCTTGAGGGCAAGCTCTTGCCAGCCCTTCCCTGGTGGTCTAGTGGTTAGGATTCGGCGCTCTCGCTGCCGCGGCCCGGGTTCGATTCCCGGTCAGGGAACTTTCTTTTCACCTCCATGGTAAACCTCGAGCTGTAGCGCCTAGCATGACTTGGCAAAGGCAAGAAAGCAGGGCTGAGCGCAAAAGGCCTCCTTCGAGCCGGAGTCGAACCAGCAACCTAAGGATTGCCAACATCCCACCTACAGTCCTCCGCTCTACCAACTGAGCTATCGAAGGCTTACGAGGCACTTACACAACAACACCCTACAAGGTCGCTGCAGTCCGACTGCTGGCCGAAAAGGACAGAAGCAAAAGCACTCAAGCCTTCCCATACCGGGAGTCGAACCCGGGCCGCCTGGGTGAAAACAAGGAATCCTGACCGCTAGACCATATGGGAACAGCCACTTTTGAGACCCAGTCTTGGCACGAACTCCAGTTCTTTCTGACCGCCCGCACTTCCCTGCTCCGCTTGCTCAAGTGCCACTCATACACTCACGCACGTTCTCATGCACAGTTTCTTAGTTTCCGTAACCTACAATCTTCTGATCCATCGTCACAAGCGTTATCCTTTGTGCCACCGGCGCTCTGTTCAGCACCTTGTTAGCAAACTGCTTGAAGCAAGGACAAGGCTTTGTCAACCCGGAGTTCCTTCACCACACGTTCTGCTTTGTTTTTATGGCGAGAGGTTGTGTGGATGGGATGCTCTCACAGGATTCCTGACAGTCCCTCCACAGAAGACCTGAGATCCAGGGTCGGAGACTCTCTCCTCTCCAAGAGGAGGTTAAAAGCAATGGTTTCTTTTATGTCTTTGTGTCAGAGCACTTAGGTGTTGCTGCAGCTCAGAGATCTACAAGTGGAGGAGATTACACTGCAAGTTGGCTGGCTGATCTCTAAGTGGTAAGCACTTATGCCACAAGTAGGCTGGGTTTGCGATTGATGTAGCTGTAGTAGACAGTCATAAAAATAAAGAAAATAGAAACTGGTTACTCTGAGGTTGTGTTTAGGGTTGGGCTAGGTGTAAAATTGAATACAAAACAGCAGATTACTGTGAGGTTGGCCCTGGGGCTGGGGTAGGTGTGATATTAGTAAAATGCAATAGGTTGTATTCTGTGCCATGTACAGGACATTGAATAAATGAAAACCACATGGAGGTTTGTTACTGTGAGGTTGGGTTTAGAGTTGGGGGTAAGTTTGGAGGTCCATAAAACGCAGCAGGAAACTTTGAGCTTGGGTTTAGGATTGGGGTAGGTTTGACATTCAAACATAATAGGCTGGACGCAGTGTCTTGTAGGAGACGTTAAATGAATGAAACTCCAGGAGGTTTGTACAGCCCACTTGGCGCTTAAGTTTCACACACTTGGAGCTGACCAGGCCATTTGGAGCAGGCTCCGATTTCTATTTATACCTTTCTCAGTCAGGTAACTTCCTTTTCAGTAGTATGAGCATCTGCACTGTGTGGCATATTTGCAGACATATAACAGAGACTGAAGCATTGCTCACACTTGTCTGAGATGGTCATTTTGACTGGAACCTTGTTTGGGGTTGGCACTTTGTTTTTGAATCTTGTCTGCTTTTACGTACGTGTATCTGTGCTGCAGTAGAACGCCTTAGCCTCACAGCAAACATTTTGGTCTACAAGCTGTCACTGGCGTCTTCAAAGGAGACTGGCTGTACTGCTTTATTCTGGAAGTCCCGAAGGATGTACAGGACCAAGACATGAGAGCAGTTGGGGCAGCCTTTGAAACCAGGGGAGCACCCCACGGGCTCCTTGCTGGCGGCCCCAGAAACTCGATTCACTCCAGAGTAGAACCGAACAACTCCGGCAGGGGCAAACGGCGACCGCAGTGCACTGACTGACAGCAAGGCAAAAAGTCCAGAGCGAGCCAGCCAGGAGTCGAACCTAGAATCTTCTGATCCGTAGTCAGACGCGTTATCCATTGCGCCACTGGCCCAGTCTCTCTCTGCACTGCTCAAGAGCACCCTGCTCCGATAGGAGGACACGGTTCGGTCAAGATGGAGTTCCTTCGACGCATGCTGTGCTTTGTTATCATGACAAGTTGTGGTGCCGATAGGATGCTCTTACACAGAGCATGTGACAGTCCCTCCCTAGAAGAACTGTGATCCAGGCTCTGAGACTTTCTCCTCTCCAGGAGGAGGTTACAAGCGTTAGAGCTATTTTTGTCAGAGCAGGCAGCTGCAGCACACCTGGCTGGAGGCCCACAGCGAGGCTTGAGGGCAAGCTCTTGCCAGCCCCTCCCTGGTGGTCTAGTGGTTAGGATTCGGCGCTCTCACCGCCGCGGCCCGGGTTCGATTCCCGGTCAGGGAACTTTCTTTTCACCTCCATGGTAAACCTCGAGCTGTAGCGCCTAGTATGAATTGGCAAAGGCAAGAAAGCAGGGCTGAGCGCAAAAGGCCTCCTTCGAGCCGGAGTCGAACCAGCGACCTAAGGATTGCCAACATCCCACCTACAGTCCTCCGCTCTACCAACTGAGCTATCGAAGGCTTACGAGGCACTTACACAACAACACCCTACAAGGTCGCTGCAGTCCGACTGCTGGCCGAAAAGGACAGAAGCAAAAGCACTCAAGCCTTCCCATACCGGGAGTCGAACCCGGGCCGCCTGGGTGAAAACCAGGAATCCTGACCGCTAGACCATATGGGAACTGCCACTATTGAGACCCAGTCTTGGCACAAACTCCAGTTCTTTCTGACCACCCGCACTTCCCTGCTCCGCTTGCTCAAGTGCCACTCATACACTCACGCACGTTCTCATGCACAGTTTCTTAGTTTCCGTAACCTACAATCTTCTGATCCATCGTCACAAGCGTTATCCTTTGTGCCACCGGCGCTCTGTTCAGCACCTTGTTAGCAAACTGCTTGAAGCAAGGACAAGGCTTTGTCAACCCGGAGTTCCTTCACCACACGTTCTGCTTTGTTTTTATGGCGAGAGGTTGTGTGGATGGGATGCTCTCACAGGATTCCTGACAGTCCCTCCACAGAAGACCTGAGATCCAGGGTCGGAGACTCTCTCCTCTCCAAGAGGAGGTTAAAAGCAATGGTTTCTTTTATGTCTTTGTGTCAGAGCACTTAGGTGTTGCTGCAGCTCAGAGATCTACAAGTGGAGGAGATTACACTGCAAGTTGGCTGGCTGATCTCTAAGTGGTAAGCACTTATGCCACAAGTAGGCTGGGTTTGCGATTGATGTAGCTGTAGTAGACAGTCATAAAAATAAAGAAAATAGAAACTGGTTACTCTGAGGTTGTGTTTAGGGTTGGGCTAGGTGTAAAATTGAATACAAAACAGCAGATTACTGTGAGGTTGGCCCTGGGGCTGGGGTAGGTGTGATATTAGTAAAATGCAATAGGTTGTATTCTGTGCCATGTACAGGACATTGAATAAATGAAAACCACATGGAGGTTTGTTACTGTGAGGTTGGGTTTAGAGTTGGGGGTAAGTTTGGAGGTCCATAAAACGCAGCAGGAAACTTTGAGCTTGGGTTTAGGATTGGGGTAGGTTTGACATTCAAACATAATAGGCTGGACGCAGTGTCTTGTAGGAGACGTTAAATGAATGAAACTCCAGGAGGTTTGTACAGCCCACTTGGCGCTTAAGTTTCACACACTTGGAGCTGACCAGGCCATTTGGAGCAGGCTCCGATTTCTATTTATACCTTTCTCAGTCAGGTAACTTCCTTTTCAGTAGTATGAGCATCTGCACTGTGTGGCATATTTGCAGACATATAACAGAGACTGAAGCATTGCTCACACTTGTCTGAGATGGTCATTTTGACTGGAACCTTGTTTGGGGTTGGCACTTTGTTTTTGAATCTTGTCTGCTTTTACGTACGTGTATCTGTGCTGCAGTAGAACGCCTTAGCCTCACAGCAAACATTTTGGTCTACAAGCTGTCACTGGCGTCTTCAAAGGAGACTGGCTGTACTGCTTTATTCTGGAAGTCCCGAAGGATGTACAGGACCAAGACATGAGAGCAGTTGGGGCAGCCTTTGAAACCAGGGGAGCACCCCACGGGCTCCTTGCTGGCGGCCCCAGAAACTCGATTCACTCCAGAGTAGAACCGAACAACTCCGGCAGGGGCAAACGGCGACCGCAGTGCACTGACTGACAGCAAGGCAAAAAGTCCAGAGCGAGCCAGCCAGGAGTCGAACCTAGAATCTTCTGATCCGTAGTCAGACGCGTTATCCATTGCGCCACTGGCCCAGTCTCTCTCTGCACTGCTCAAGAGCACCCTGCTCCGATAGGAGGACACGGTTCGGTCAAGATGGAGTTCCTTCGACGCATGCTGTGCTTTGTTATCATGACAAGTTGTGGTGCCGATAGGATGCTCTTACACAGAGCATGTGACAGTCCCTCCCTAGAAGAACTGTGATCCAGGCTCTGAGACTTTCTCCTCTCCAGGAGGAGGTTACAAGCGTTAGAGCTATTTTTGTCAGAGCAGGCAGCTGCAGCACACCTGGCTGGAGGCCCACAGCGAGGCTTGAGGGCAAGCTCTTGCCAGCCCCTCCCTGGTGGTCTAGTGGTTAGGATTCGGCGCTCTCACCGCCGCGGCCCGGGTTCGATTCCCGGTCAGGGAACTTTCTTTTCACCTCCATGGTAAACCTCGAGCTGTAGCGCCTAGCATGAATTGGCAAAGGCAAGAAAGCAGGGCTGAGCGCAAAAGGCCTCCTTCGAGCCGGAGTCGAACCAGCGACCTAAGGATTGCCAACATCCCACCTACAGTCCTCCGCTCTACCAACTGAGCTATCGAAGGCTTACGAGGCACTTACACAACAACACCCTACAAGGTCGCTGCAGTCCGACTGCTGGCCGAAAAGGACAGAAGCAAAAGCACTCAAGCCTTCCCATACCGGGAGTCGAACCCGGGCCGCCTGGGTGAAAACCAGGAATCCTGACCGCTAGACCATATGGGAACTGCCACTATTGAGACCCAGTCTTGGCACAAACTCCAGTTCTTTCTGACCACCCGCACTTCCCTGCTCCGCTTGCTCAAGTGCCACTCATACACTCACGCACGTTCTCATGCACAGTTTCTTAGTTTCCGTAACCTACAATCTTCTGATCCATCGTCACAAGCGTTATCCTTTGTGCCACCGGCGCTCTGTTCAGCACCTTGTTAGCAAACTGCTTGAAGCAAGGACAAGGCTTTGTCAACCCGGAGTTCCTTCACCACACGTTCTGCTTTGTTTTTATGGCGAGAGGTTGTGTGGATGGGATGCTCTCACAGGATTCCTGACAGTCCCTCCACAGAAGACCTGAGATCCAGGCTCTGAGACTTTCTCCTCTCCAGGAGGAGGTTACAAGCGTTAGAGCTATTTTTGTCAGAGCAGGCAGCTGCAGCACACCTGGCTGGAGGCCCACAGCCAGGCTTGAGGGCAAGCTCTTGCCAGCCCTTCCCTGGTGGTCTAGTGGTTAGGATTCGGCGCTCTCGCTGCCGCGGCCCGGGTTCGATTCCCGGTCAGGGAACTTTCTTTTCACCTCCATGGTAAACCTCGAGCTGTAGCGCCTAGCATGACTTGGCAAAGGCAAGAAAGCAGGGCTGAGCGCAAAAGGCCTCCTTCGAGCCGGAGTCGAACCAGCAACCTAAGGATTGCCAACATCCCACCTACAGTCCTCCGCTCTACCAACTGAGCTATCGAAGGCTTACGAGGCACTTACACAACAACACCCTACAAGGTCGCTGCAGTCCGACTGCTGGCCGAAAAGGACAGAAGCAAAAGCACTCAAGCCTTCCCATACCGGGAGTCGAACCCGGGCCGCCTGGGTGAAAACAAGGAATCCTGACCGCTAGACCATATGGGAACAGCCACTTTTGAGACCCAGTCTTGGCACGAACTCCAGTTCTTTCTGACCGCCCGCACTTCCCTGCTCCGCTTGCTCAAGTGCCACTCATACACTCACGCACGTTCTCATGCACAGTTTCTTAGTTTCCGTAACCTACAATCTTCTGATCCATCGTCACAAGCGTTATCCTTTGTGCCACCGGCGCTCTGTTCAGCACCTTGTTAGCAAACTGCTTGAAGCAAGGACAAGGCTTTGTCAACCCGGAGTTCCTTCACCACACGTTCTGCTTTGTTTTTATGGCGAGAGGTTGTGTGGATGGGATGCTCTCACAGGATTCCTGACAGTCCCTCCACAGAAGACCTGAGATCCAGGGTCGGAGACTCTCTCCTCTCCAAGAGGAGGTTAAAAGCAATGGTTTCTTTTATGTCTTTGTGTCAGAGCACTTAGGTGTTGCTGCAGCTCAGAGATCTACAAGTGGAGGAGATTACACTGCAAGTTGGCTGGCTGATCTCTAAGTGGTAAGCACTTATGCCACAAGTAGGCTGGGTTTGCGATTGATGTAGCTGTAGTAGACAGTCATAAAAATAAAGAAAATAGAAACTGGTTACTCTGAGGTTGTGTTTAGGGTTGGGCTAGGTGTAAAATTGAATACAAAACAGCAGATTACTGTGAGGTTGGCCCTGGGGCTGGGGTAGGTGTGATATTAGTAAAATGCAATAGGTTGTATTCTGTGCCATGTACAGGACATTGAATAAATGAAAACCACATGGAGGTTTGTTACTGTGAGGTTGGGTTTAGAGTTGGGGGTAAGTTTGGAGGTCCATAAAACGCAGCAGGAAACTTTGAGCTTGGGTTTAGGATTGGGGTAGGTTTGACATTCAAACATAATAGGCTGGACGCAGTGTCTTGTAGGAGACGTTAAATGAATGAAACTCCAGGAGGTTTGTACAGCCCACTTGGCGCTTAAGTTTCACACACTTGGAGCTGACCAGGCCATTTGGAGCAGGCTCCGATTTCTATTTATACCTTTCTCAGTCAGGTAACTTCCTTTTCAGTAGTATGAGCATCTGCACTGTGTGGCATATTTGCAGACATATAACAGAGACTGAAGCATTGCTCACACTTGTCTGAGATGGTCATTTTGACTGGAACCTTGTTTGGGGTTGGCACTTTGTTTTTGAATCTTGTCTGCTTTTACGTACGTGTATCTGTGCTGCAGTAGAACACCTTAGCCTCACAGCAAACATTTTGGTCTACAAGCTGTCACTGGCGTCTTCAAAGGAGACTGGCTGTACTGCTTTATTCTGGAAGTCCCGAAGGATGTACAGGACCAAGACATGAGAGCAGTTGGGGCAGCCTTTGAAACCAGGGGAGCACCCCACGGGCTCCTTGCTGGCGGCCCCAGAAACTCGATTCACTCCAGAGTAGAACCGAACAACTCCGGCAGGGGCAAACGGCGACCGCAGTGCACTGACTGACAGCAAGGCAAAAAGTCCAGAGCGAGCCAGCCAGGAGTCGAACCTAGAATCTTCTGATCCGTAGTCAGACGCGTTATCCATTGCGCCACTGGCCCAGTCTCTCTCTGCACTGCTCAAGAGCACCCTGCTCCGATAGGAGGACACGGTTCGGTCAAGATGGAGTTCCTTCGACGCATGCTGTGCTTTGTTATCATGACAAGTTGTGGTGCCGATAGGATGCTCTTACACAGAGCATGTGACAGTCCCTCCCTAGAAGAACTGTGATCCAGGCTCTGAGACTTTCTCCTCTCCAGGAGGAGGTTACAAGCGTTAGAGCTATTTTTGTCAGAGCAGGCAGCTGCAGCACACCTGGCTGGAGGCCCACAGCGAGGCTTGAGGGCAAGCTCTTGCCAGCCCCTCCCTGGTGGTCTAGTGGTTAGGATTCGGCGCTCTCACCGCCGCGGCCCGGGTTCGATTCCCGGTCAGGGAACTTTCTTTTCACCTCCATGGTAAACCTCGAGCTGTAGCGCCTAGCATGAATTGGCAAAGGCAAGAAAGCAGGGCTGAGCGCAAAAGGCCTCCTTCGAGCCGGAGTCGAACCAGCGACCTAAGGATTGCCAACATCCCACCTACAGTCCTCCGCTCTACCAACTGAGCTATCGAAGGCTTACGAGGCACTTACACAACAACACCCTACAAGGTCGCTGCAGTCCGACTGCTGGCCGAAAAGGACAGAAGCAAAAGCACTCAAGCCTTCCCATACCGGGAGTCGAACCCGGGCCGCCTGGGTGAAAACCAGGAATCCTGACCGCTAGACCATATGGGAACTGCCACTATTGAGACCCAGTCTTGGCACAAACTCCAGTTCTTTCTGACCACCCGCACTTCCCTGCTCCGCTTGCTCAAGTGCCACTCATACACTCACGCACGTTCTCATGCACAGTTTCTTAGTTTCCGTAACCTACAATCTTCTGATCCATCGTCACAAGCGTTATCCTTTGTGCCACCGGCGCTCTGTTCAGCACCTTGTTAGCAAACTGCTTGAAGCAAGGACAAGGCTTTGTCAACCCGGAGTTCCTTCACCACACGTTCTGCTTTGTTTTTATGGCGAGAGGTTGTGTGGATGGGATGCTCTCACAGGATTCCTGACAGTCCCTCCACAGAAGACCTGAGATCCAGGGTCGGAGACTCTCTCCTCTCCAAGAGGAGGTTAAAAGCAATGGTTTCTTTTATGTCTTTGTGTCAGAGCACTTAGGTGTTCCTGCAGCTCAGAAATCTACAAGTGGAGGAGATTACACTGCAAGTTGGCTGGCTGACCTCTAAGTGGTAAGCACTTATGCCACAAGTAGGCTGGGTTTGCGATTGATGTAGCTGTAGTAGACAGTCATAAAAATAAAGAAAATAGAAACTGGTTACTCTGAGGTTGTGTTTAGGGTTGGGCTAGGTGTAAAATTGAATACAAAACAGCAGATTACTGTGAGGTTGGCCCTGGGGCTGGGGTAGGTGTGATATTAGTAAAATGCAATAGGTTGTATTCTGTGCCATGTACAGGACATTGAATAAATGAAAACCACATGGAGGTTTGTTACTGTGAGGTTGGGTTTAGAGTTGGGGGTAAGTTTGGAGGTCCATAAAACGCAGCAGGAAACTTTGAGCTTGGGTTTAGGATTGGGGTAGGTTTGACATTCAAACATAATAGGCTGGACGCAGTGTCTTGTAGGAGACGTTAAATGAATGAAACTCCAGGAGGTTTGTACAGCCCACTTGGCGCTTAAGTTTCACACACTTGGAGCTGACCAGGCCATTTGGAGCAGGCTCCGATTTCTATTTATACCTTTCTCAGTCAGGTAACTTCCTTTTCAGTAGTATGAGCATCTGCACTGTGTGGCATATTTGCAGACATATAACAGAGACTGAAGCATTGCTCACACTTGTCTGAGATGGTCATTTTGACTGGAACCTTGTTTGGGGTTGGCACTTTGTTTTTGAATCTTGTCTGCTTTTACGTACGTGTATCTGTGCTGCACTAGAACGCCTTAGCCTCACAGCAAACATTTTGGTCTACAAGCTGTCACTGGCGTCTTCAAAGGAGACTGGCTGTACTGCTTTATTCTGGAAGTCCCGAGGGATGTACAGGACCAAGACATGAGAGCAGTTGGGGCAGCCTTTGAAACCAGGGGAGCACCCCACGGGCTCTGTGCTGGCGGCCCCAGAAACTCGATTCACTCCAGAGTAGAACCGAACAACTCCGGCAGGGGCAAACGGCGACCGCAGTGCACTGACTGACAGCAAGGCAAAAAGTCCAGAGCGAGCCAGCCAGGAGTCGAACCTAGAATCTTCTGATCCATAGTCAGACGCGTTATCCATTGCGCCACTGGCCCAGTCTCTCTCTGCACTGCTCAAGAGCACCCTGCTCCGATAGGAGGACACGGTTCGGTCAAGATGGAGTTCCTTCGACGCATGCTGTGCTTTGTTATCATGACAAGTTGTGGTGCCGATAGGATGCTCTTACACAGAGCATGTGACAGTCCCTCCCTAGAAGAACTGTGATCCAGGCTCTGAGACTTTCTCCTCTCCAGGAGGAGGTTACAAGCGTTAGAGCTATTTTTGTCAGAGCAGGCAGCTGCAGCACACCTGGCTGGAGGCCCACAGCGAGGCTTGAGGGCAAGCGCTTGCCAGCCCTTCCCTGGTGGTCTAGTGGTTAGGATTCGGCGCTCTCACCGCCGCGGCCCGGGTTCGATTCCCGGTCAGGGAACTTTCTTTTCACCTCCATGGTAAACCTCGAGCTGTAGCGCCTAGCATGACTTGGCAAAGGCAAGAAAGCAGGGCTGAGCGCAAAAGGCCTCCTTCGAGCCGGAGTCAAACCAGCGACCTAAGGATTGCCAACATCCCACCTACAGTCCTCCGCTCTACCAACTGAGCTATGGAAGGCATACGAGGCACTCACACAACAACACCCTACAAGGTCGCTGCAGTCCGACTGCTGGCCGAAAAGGACAGAAGCAAAAGCACTCAAGCCTTCCCATACCGGGAGTCGAACCCGGGCCGCCTGGGTGAAAACCAGGAATCCTGACCGCTAGACCATATGGGAACTGCCACTTTTGAGACCCAGTCTTGGCACAAACTCCAGTTCTTTCTGACCGCCCGCACTTCCCTGCTCCGCTTGCTCAAGTGCCACTCATACACTCACGCACGTTCTCATGCACAGTTTCTTAGTTTCCGTAACCTACAATCTTCTGATCCATCGTCACAAGCGTTATCCTTTGTGCCACCGGCGCTCTGTTCAGCACCTTGTTAGCAAACTGCTTGAAGCAAGGACAAGGCTTTGTCAACCCGGAGTTCCTTCACCACACGTTCTGCTTTGTTTTTATGGCGAGAGGTTGTGTGGATGGGATGCTCTCACAGGATTCCTGACAGTCCCTCCACAGAAGACCTGAGATCCAGGGTCGGAGACTCTCTCCTCTCCAAGAGGAGGTTAAAAGCAATGGTTTCTTTTATGTCTTTGTGTCAGAGCACTTAGGTGTTGCTGCAGCTCAGAGATCTACAAGTGGAGGAGATTACACTGCAAGTTGGCTGGCTGACCTCTAAGTGGTAAGCACTTATGCCACAAGTAGGCTGGGTTTGCGATTGATGTAGCTGTAGTAGACAGTCATAAAAATAAAGAAAATAGAAACTGGTTACTCTGAGGTTGTGTTTAGGGTTGGGCTAGGTGTAAAATTGAATACAAAACAGCAGATTACTGTGAGGTTGGCCCTGGGGCTGGGGTAGGTGTGATATTAGTAAAATGCAATAGGTTGTATTCTGTGCCATGTACAGGACATTGAATAAATGAAAACCACATGGAGGTTTGTTACTGTGAGGTTGGGTTTAGAGTTGGGGGTAAGTTTGGAGGTCCATAAAACGCAGCAGGAAACTTTGAGCTTGGGTTTAGGATTGGGGTAGGTTTGACATTCAAACATAATAGGCTGGACGCAGTGTCTTGTAGGAGACGTTAAATGAATGAAACTCCAGGAGGTTTGTACAGCCCACTTGGCGCTTAAGTTTCACACACTTGGAGCTGACCAGGCCATTTGGAGCAGGCTCCGATTTCTATTTATACCTTTCTCAGTCAGGTAACTTCCTTTTCAGTAGTATGAGCATCTGCACTGTGTGGCATATTTGCAGACATATAACAGAGACTGAAGCATTGCTCACACTTGTCTGAGATGGTCATTTTGACTGGAACATTGTTTGGGGTTGGCACTTTGTTTTTGAATCTTGTCTGCTTTTACGTACGTGTATCTGTGCTGCAGTAGAACGCCTTAGCCTCACAGCAAACATTTTGGTCTACAAGCTGTCACTGGCGTCTTCAAAGGAGACTGGCTGTACTGCTTTATTCTGGAAGTCCCGAGGGATGTACAGGACCAAGACATGAGAGCAGTTGGGGCAGCCTTTGAAACCAGGGGAGCACCCCACGGGCTCTGTGCTGGCGGCCCCAGAAACTCGATTCACTCCAGAGTAGAACCGAACAACTCCGGCAGGGGCAAACGACGACCGCAGTGCACTGACTGACAGCAAGGCAAAAAGTCCAGAGCGAGCCAGCCAGGAGTCGAACCTAGAATCTTCTGATCCGTAGTCAGACGCGTTATCCATTGCGCCACTGGCCCAGTCTCTCTCTGCACTGCTCAAGAGCACCCTGCTCCGATAGGAGGACACGGTTCGGTCAAGATGGAGTTCCTTCGACGCATGCTGTGCTTTGTTATCATGACAAGTTGTGGTGCCGATAGGATGCTCTTACACAGAGCATGTGACAGTCCCTCCCTAGAAGAACTGTGATCCAGGCTCTGAGACTTTCTCCTCTCCAGGAGGAGGTTACAAGCGTTAGAGCTATTTTTGTCAGAGCAGGCAGCTGCAGCACACCTGGCTGGAGGCCCACAGCGAGGCTTGAGGGCAAGCTCTTGCCAGCCCCTCCCTGGTGGTCTAGTGGTTAGGATTCGGCGCTTTCACCGCCGCGGCCCTGGTTCGATTCCCGGTCAGGGAACTTTCTTTTCACCTCCATGGTAAACCTCGAGCTGTAGCGCCTAGCATGACTTGGCAAAGGCAAGAAAGCAGGGCTGAGCGCAAAAGGCCTCCTTCGAGCCGGAGTCGAACCAGCGACCTAAGGATTGCCAACATCCCACCTACAGTCCTCCGCTCTACCAACTGAGCTATCGAAGGCTTACGAGGCACTTACACAACAACACCCTACAAGGTCGCTGCAGTCCGACTGCTGGCCGAAAAGGACAGAAGCAAAAGCACTCAAGCCTTCCCATACCGGGAGTCGAACCCGGGCCGCCTGGGTGAAAACCAGGAATCCTGACCGCTAGACCATATGGGAACTGCCACTTTTGAGACCCAGTCTTGGCACAAACTCCAGTTCTTTCTGACCGCCCGCACTTCCCTGCTCCGCTTGCTCAAGTGCCACTCATACACTCACGCACGTTCTCATGCACAGTTTCTTAGTTTCCGTAACCTACAATCTTCTGATCCATCGTCACAAGCGTTATCCTTTGTGCCACCGGCGCTCTGTTCAGCACCTTGTTAGCAAACTGCTTGAAGCAAGGACAAGGCTTTGTCAACCCGGAGTTCCTTCACCACACGTTCTGCTTTGTTTTTATGGCGAGAGGTTGTGTGGATGGGATGCTCTCACAGGATTCCTGACAGTCCCTCCACAGAAGACCTGAGATCCAGGGTCGGAGACTCTCTCCTCTCCAAGAGGAGGTTAAAAGCAATGGTTTCTTTTATGTCTTTGTGTCAGAGCACTTAGGTGTTGCTGCAGCTCAGAGATCTACAAGTGGAGGAGATTACACTGCAAGTTGGCTGGCTGATCTCTAAGTGGTAAGCACTTATGCCACAAGTAGGCTGGGTTTGCGATTGATGTAGCTGTAGTAGACAGTCATAAAAATAAAGAAAATAGAAACTGGTTACTCTGAGGTTGTGTTTAGGGTTGGGCTAGGTGTAAAATTGAATACAAAACAGCAGATTACTGTGAGGTTGGCCCTGGGGCTGGGGTAGGTGTGATATTAGTAAAATGCAATAGGTTGTATTCTGTGCCATGTACAAGACATTGAATAAATGAAAACCACATGGAGGTTTGTTACTGTGAGGTTGGGTTTAGAGTTGGGGGTAAGTTTGGAGGTCCATAAAACGCAGCAGGAAACTTTGAGCTTGGGTTTAGGATTGGGGTAGGTTTGACATTCAAACATAATAGGCTGGACGCAGTGTCTTGTAGGAGACGTTAAATGAATGAAACTCCAGGAGGTTTGTACAGCCCACTTGGCGCTTAAGTTTCACACACTTGGAGCTGACCAGGCCATTTGGAGCAGGCTCCGATTTCTATTTATACCTTTCTCAGTCAGGTAACTTCCTTTTCAGTAGTATGAGCATCTGCACTGTGTGGCATATTTGCAGACATATAACAGAGACTGAAGCATTGCTCACACTTGTCTGAGATGGTCATTTTGACTGGAACCTTGTTTGGGGTTGGCACTTTGTTTTTGAATCTTGTCTGCTTTTACGTACGTGTATCTGTGCTGCAGTAGAACGCCTTAGCCTCACAGCAAACGTTTTGGTCTACAAGCTGTCACTGGCGTCTTCAAAGGAGTCTGGCTGTACTGCTTTATTCTGGAAGTCCCGAGGGATGTACAGGACCAAGACATGAGAGCAGTTGGGGCAGCCTTTGAAGCCAGGGGAGCACCCCACGGGCTCTGTGCTGGCGGCCCCAGAAACTCGATTCACTCCAGAGTAGAACCGAACAACTCCGGCAGGGGCAAACGGCGACCGCAGTGCACTGACTGACAGCAAGGCAAAAAGCCCAGAGCGACCCAGTCTTCCGCAACGCCGCTTTAAACGCATCGGGGAAAGTCCAAACACAAAATGTGTTCCATATCCTCAAACAAGTGTTTATGTTTTTATATGGTGTGGTCTAATTTATAAATGAAACTTTAAATGTAGAGCTTTAGTGAACAGTGTTGTGCAAGTTACTTCGAAACTGTAATACATTACAGATTACTTATTTCTGTTATTTAAATGTAATCCCTTACCTTACAATATTACTGTCTCAGAATTCTAATATGTTACATTACTCTTTTATTACTTTTTAGTTACTTTCATCAAAATAACTACAGAATTAGAACTTAACATTGTAAAATTCTATAATGTTCTATAATGAGCATTTTACATCCAGTAGAAAGTGATTTGATGTAGCAGAATGACTCTGACCTCTCCAGGCTACTAACAATATAGTATATATTTGGCAATGTGATGGCTCAAGACAATGCAAGAAAGGATGACAGCGAGAATTACAAATGATCTGTTAAAAGTATGGTAGAGGTAAAGTGATTATCTGGCAATATCTGTGAATGGCTTGGCTTTATTCATATTAGACACAACAGGCCGATATGTAAACTCCAATGCCATGACAAAATGCAGATTTTGTTTCTTTTCTTATTGTTGCCATTATTGTATTTACTTTACATTCAAGTGGTTTACAACACAAAATCGTCCTGCACAAAGTGAGCATGATGAACAGCTTTCTCAGTATAATGTTTGTGCATCGATTTCCTGTTTGTGGACAAAACTGCTTGCGAGCTCTCACATACGCTGCTTACACACAAATTCTCACAATCTCACAAATATGCACCGCTCACGCACAAATTTTCTTGCATGCCCTCAGTACACTGCTCTCTCAGTGAGATTATATGCAAACTCACAATTTGTGTCTTGTGTTCCCTCTTCCTTTCAAGCTTTTTGATGTGAATTACATTAGTACACTATTTATTAACAATAACCAAAATACTAAAATAGACTTATAATTTTTAATCTAATAAACCATAACATTGTTGGCTGTATGTTATATGATGAGATATTTCAAATAAAAAGCATTTAGACAAAAATATAAACTAAAGCAAGCAGAAATGTGACTAATAGAAACACTTGATAAGGTATTATAGCCTACTGTACTATTCACTCTTCAAATAAATCTCATTATCAATCACATTTTTTTATGGCAACTAAAATAAAGTGAACTAGTGTCTGTTGTCTTCCACATTGTTGATGAGATTGTGGAGGACATTTTCCCTGCCATCCTCTTCATTTTGAGAAGAAGCTGTTCCACACGGCCCCTGAACACACATATTGTCATTAAGTACTTTAATTACTCTGTTGTGGTAATACTACATTTACATTTAGTCATTTAGCAGACGCTTTTATCCAAAGCGATTTACAAATGAGGACAAGAAAGCAATTTACACAACTAAGAGCAACAATGAATAAGTGCTATAGGCAAGTTTCAGGTCTGTAAAGTCTAAGAAGGGAAGTATTAGTTTTTTTTTTGTTTTTGTTTTTTGGGGTACAGTTAGTGTGATATTCAGAGAGGCAATTGCAGATTTAGGAAGTGAAGTGGAGACTAAATAGTTGAGTTTTTAGTCGTTTCTTGAAAATAGCGAGTGACTCTGCTGTTCTGATGCAGTTAGGGAGTTCATTCCACCAACTGGGCAGATTGAGCGTGAGCGTTCGCGAAAGTGATTTCTTCCCTCTTTGGGATGGAACCACGAGGCGACGTTCATTCACAGAACGCAAGTTTCTGGAGGGCACATAGATCTGCAGAAGTGAAAGCAGATAAGAAGGAGCAAGGCCAGAAGTCACTTTGTAGGCAAACATCAGGGCTTTGAATTTGATGTGAGCAGCAACTGGCAGCCAGTGCAAACGGACTAGCAGCGGAGTGACATGTGCTTGTTTAGGTTCATTGAAGACCACTCGTGCTGCTGCATTCTGGAGCAGTTGAAGAGGCTTGACAGAGTTAGCTGGAAGCCCAGCTAGTAGAGAGTTGCAGTATTCCAGTTTGGAGAGAACAAGAGCTTGAACAAGGAGTTGAGCTGCATGTTCAGATAAGAAGGGTTGGATCTTTCTGATGTTATAGAGTGCGAATCTGCACGATCGAGCAGTTCTAGAAATGTGGTCAAAGAAGTTTAGTTGGTCATCAATCGTTACTCCAAGGCTTTTCACCATTTTGGATGCAGTAATGGTTGCCCCATCCATCTGGATTGAAAAGTTATGGTGTAGAGTCGGGTTGGCAGAAACTACAAGCATTTCCGTTTTCACGAGGTTCAGCTGAAGATGATGATCTTTCATCCAGTGTGAAATATCCAACAGGCAGGCTGAGATGCAAGCTGGAACCGAGGGATCATCAGGATGAAAAGAGAGGTATAGCTGAGTATCATCAGCATAGCAGTGGTAGGAGAATCCATGTCTCTGGATGACTGGTCCTAGAGATGATGTGTAGATGGAGAAGAGAAGTAGCCCAAGAACAGAGCCTTGAGGTACCCCAGTGTTTAGATGCTGTAGGTTGGACACCTCTCCCCTCCAAGACACCCTAAATGACCTGTCAGAGAGGTAAGATCTGAACCATTGTATAGCAGTGCCCTCAACGCCCAGTGACTCGAGCGTAGATAGCAGGATCTGGTGGTTGACAGTGTCAAAAGCAGCTGACAAGTCCAGCAAAATGAGGACTGATGATTTAGAGTCTTCTTTAGCCAGTCTGAGATCCTCCACGACCGAGAGCAGGGCAGTCTCAGTTGAGTGGCCTTTCTTAAAGCCGGATTGCTTGTTGTCCATGAGATTGTTTTGAGTAAGAAAGTCCAGGACTTGATTGAACACTACTTTCTCAAGAATCTTGGCCATGAATGGAAGCAGGGATACTGGTCTGTAGTTTTCAAGTAGCGTATGGTCCAGGTTGGGTTTCTTTAGCAGTGGGGTTACCCTAGCCTGCTTAAATGAAGTGGGGAATAAACCAGTCAGGAGTCAGGAGATGTGTTGATTATGTGAGTCAGTGTTGGTATGACTGCAGGAGAGATGGCTTGCAAGAGATGAGAGAGAATGGGATCGAGTGGACAGGTGGTTGCATGGCTAGATAGCACGAGTTTGGACACCTCAGACTCAGAGAGCTGAGAAAAAGAGGTGAGTGTGTGTGGTGTTGGTGGTGTATCTTGCGTGTTTGTTGTAGGTGCAGCAAATTAAGCACTGATTTTTCAGTTTTGGTGCAAAAGAATGTAGCAAAGTCATCAGTAGTAAGTGTGGAGGATGCGGGTGGAGGAGGAGGATAGAGGAGGGAGGAAAATATTTTAAAAAGTAGGCGAGGATTAGTGGCATTGTTGATTTTCAGACGGTAATATGTCTGCTTTGCAGAAGTATCCTCAGCTGAGAAAGAGGACAGAAGAGTTTGGTATGTTAAGAGCTGTGCAGGATTTTTAGTTTTCCGCCAAATTCTCTCTGCAGCCCGAAGTTTTGAGCGATGCTCACGGAGAGCATCCGAGAGCCAGGGTGCAGGAGGACTGGCACGGGCTGGCCTGGATGCAAGAGGACATAATCGGTCTAGACATGATGCTAGTGTGGAGCAGAGTGTATCAGTGGCACTGTTCGAATCAAGTGCAGAGAGTTTGCAAGATAGAGGAAGAGAGTCTGAAACAATGGTGGATAGTCTATTGGGTGAGAGAGATCGTATGTTTCTGCAAAAGGTAACCAGTGTTGGAGTGTGTGGCGGCTCAGGAGTAATGTGGATGTTGAGAGGCAGAAGGAATTGATCCGATATTTGTAGTGGAGTTACTATTGTTTGATCAGTGAAGCAGTGTTGTGTGTAAATAAGGTCTAGCTGATTACCTGATTTGTGGGTAGCAGAAGTAGGTGCTCTTTTTAGGTCAAAAGAAGCAAGCAGAGTCTGAAAGTCTGCAGCTTGCGGTTTGTCAACGTAAATGTTGAAGTTACCTAGCACCAACAAGGGAGTTTCAATATTAGAAAAAGATGAGAGAAGAACATCCAGTTCATCTAAGAAGTGACCTAATTTACCTGGTGGGCGGTAGATGACAACCACATTTATGTAGAAGGGGTGGATAATGGTGACTGCATGGAATTCAAAGGAGCTGATTGTTGGCAGGGACGGTATCAGAGTAAATTTCCATTCTTTGGAAATTAGAAATTCAGTCCCACCCCCTCTCCCTGTCTGACGAGGAGTGTGGGAAAAAGAGAAATTAGCAGAAAGAGTAGCATGTGTAGCAGTGTCCTCCGGCCTCAACCAGGTCTGTTAGAGCCATGAGATTATAGTCAGAATATGTCGCTATGGAGGTGATAAAATCTGCCTTGTTAACAGCTGATTGACAATTCCAGAGGCCCACGGAGAGAGAGAGTTGTGGAATAGCAGATACATGTATTGAACGAAGGTTGTGAGGATTATGCCTGCAGCGTACCTCCCATGTTTTGCGAGTGTTAGTAACAACAGGAATTAGAAAACACATAATAAACATGCACTGACAACAAAAATAAGTGTAAAGATAAAGTAAAACAAGAAAGTAAAGTACTCAAGTGCTTTGTTGGTGTCTTTGCTCGGTGGAGTCGCACAGGTAGAGTCAATGGTCTTTACACTCGTCGGTCTTAGTCGCGCAGGTAGAGTCGATGGTCTTTACACTCGTCGGTCTTAGTCGCGCAGGTAGAGTCGATGGTCTTTACACTCGTCGGTCTTAGTCGCGCAGGTAGAGTCGATGGTCTTTACACTCGTCGGTCTTAGTCGCGCAGGTAGAGTCGATGGTCTTTACACTCGTCGGTCTTAGTCGCACAGGTAGAGTCGATGGTCTTTACACTCGTCGGTCTTCACACAAGGCGGTCTTCACACGAGGCTGCCGCGACCGCTGCCGCGAAATAGTTCTTTATATAACCCCAAAGCACTAGCTGATTGAATTCAGCTGGACACGCCTCCCGAGTCAAAACAAGGGCCGAAACTGAGGCGGACGACGCGAAAACCGTCTGCGTTCGCTACACAAGCTCTTATAATAACCAAGGAAACAGTGGCAAAACACTTCTTGTATTATACACAACTGAAAGCTAGTTTAAATGTCCTACAACTTTACACAAACAGCTGAAAACAAGTCCTCAAACCATACACAACAACTGAAACAAGTCTTAAATTTACTTACAGGCTGCTGGTCTCGATGGTTAAGTGCTTCTCCTGCCGACTAATGCTAGCGTGCTCACTATATAGTGGTTACCTGGCGTTTGGACACGCCTCCCGAGTCAAAACAAGGGCCGAAACTGAGGCGGACGACGCGAAACCGTCTGCGTTCGCTACACAAGCTCTTATAGTAACCAAGGAAACAGTGACTAAACAGTTCTTGTACTATACACAGCTGAAAGCAAGTTTAAATGTCCTACAACTTTACACAAACAGCTGAAAACAAGTCCTCAAACCATACACAACAACTGAAACAAGTTTTAAATGTACTAACAGGCTTCTGGTCTCGATGGTAAAGTGCTTCTCCTCCTACTATAGTTGCTATGGTAACACAACAAGTGTAATATAAACAATTGATCCAGTGCTGTATTTTTTTACAATATGGGGTAGATTGTACTACAATTCACCACACTTTACTGTAGTAAAACTACACTTTATATTTAATTTTATGAGTTCACTATTCTTAATACGACAGTATGCTTAAGCATTCATTGTAAATGCTAGCCTAAAACATAGGCAGTATACCTTACACTCAAAAACACTAGTATTTATTATAGAATTTATCTTAACCTGTAAGTAAATAGTGTAGCACTATATAAACCATATCAAAATTCTTGGGTTAACAATCAAATAGGAGGATCTCTGGAGAGCAACAGAACGAAAGGAAGAGGAAACACAAGGCACAGATTGTGAGTCTGCATCATCTGACGGAGCGAGAGAAGGTCGTTAGCATGTGAGCAGCCCAGCTAGTGTTGAGTTAACGCGAGGAGTTTTGTCCACAGAGGAAACCGGCACGTTCACTCGCTCGTATTACATGAATGAGCTTACGACATTTGTCAGTGAAATAACGCCATATGCACTTACGTCCGTCTCGCGAATGCACTGTCTTATGCTATTTTCATCTATTTTCCGCTGCGCGTACTGCAAACCGGGCTGAGCCAATAGCCCCGGACCTTGAGCTCAGAAGCTGAAATCATTCTGCGTTCAAAGTAAAGTAAGTCAAAGGTCCCATAGCCAGAGGGAGATTAATGACAGCACGCGCATATATTCTCTAGCCACGAACAAGAAATAGAACAGCAGGATTTTTTATTTGTTAATGTCTTGCGGGCGAAAAGTGTGTTGTAACGCACGCGTTACTAAACATGTACCGAGTAAAATATTACTGAAAATGTATTAGTAATGCCTTACACTACTGCGTTACAGGAAAATGTAATACATTACTGTAATACATTACTTTTGTAACAAATTACTCCCAACACTGTTAGTGAATAGCTGCTGAGCGCAACAAATACTATGTCTATATTTTTTAGGCTGCTCGCTCTTATGTGCTGAAACAATTAACACAACGTCTATCAAAACAAGGATGTTATAAAATACATTTTATACCTAGTTATAACGCAGAATTTCATGTGGTTTTGTATTATTTATATGTGCGCTGACTGTGCTGGGTCACTCGTCAGTGGCGAGAGCACTCGATGCACAATGCCAACAGTCGGTCGGTGACTAAACAAATGTAATGAATGGTAATACGCAGGTCTGTGCTTATAGACAAATAATGTACTGCTGTACAGTAACGTGTCATTTGTTTGTTTTGGTTATCTTCATTTTAATGGTTTCGTTTCGTGATGATTCCATGGTGTGCTTTATCTGCCTGATTCCTGCTGAAGTGGGCGGGTTGTGTGACGTTTGATTCGGGGAACCTTCTGGGGGCAGTGTTTACGTGACGCGCTGCGAGCTACTAGCCCAGGTGTGGGCAAACTTGATCCTGGAGGGCCAGTGTCCTGCATAGTTTAGCTCCAACCCTATTCAAACAGACCTCCCTATAGAGTTCAAGTGATCTTGAAGACACTGATTAGTTTGTTCAGGTGTGTTTGACTAGTGTTGGAACAAAACTCTGCAGGGACACCAGCCCTCGAGGATCAAGTTTGTCCATCCCTGTACTAGCCCGACAGTGGAAACACGACATGATTTTGGCCTCATTACTCAACCTCCCGAGCTATTGGCCCGGCCCAATAAAAGCCCTAGCTTGCACTGAGATTGATGCGCTGCTTTGTCAGTGTTATTGGTGCCAGAGAGTTAAAGACTGAAGCCTGCCATCAAAGACAAAGATCACATATGTGAGAAGTGGGAATCGAACCCACTCCTCCAGAAGAAGCTGCAACATGACCACAGTGACTTAGACCGCTCAGCCATCCTGACATATTTACCTGGCCCAAGCTGTCTCCTAGGAGCCACACTGCAGCACCGTGATATGGAAGCTGGTGTTTCACAGTATGCACAGTTTCAACATTCTGCCTCGTCGGCCCAGTAGGCAGCGCGTCAGTCTCATAATCTGAAGGTTGTGAGTTCGAGCCTCACACGGGGCAGGGTGGTACCTTTTGGCACACGGGAGCGATCAGATGACTGGGTGGCATTTTTTATCCCCTTCCGTGTGGTTCATGCTTCCTGGGGGCAAAAGAGGCTACAGCTCCTCTGGAGGCATGGTGGCGTGAAGTTCAAGTAACATTACCTGAGTCTGAAACAATGATGGTAAGATGCTCCCATTCCTGTCACGTTGTCGCTTGACGTTTGGAGTGGATCTATCAAATGTCATGAATTAACAGTGTGTGAGGAATTCACGAAAAGTTCTGCAAATCCCATTAACTTAAAAATCAACGGCATCCCAGGACATTCCACTACAGGGCATTCCAAGACAGTTCTTTGGATCCCCTTTCGGTGCACTTGCATTAAAGTCCTCGTCCATTGTTTTCTTCACATGCTTCTCCGAGTTGCTGTTGACAATGCCTTGATCACAAATGCCTTTAAACTTACAGTCTTAAGTGCCCATAAAGGCTGCCAGGGACACTGCTACGCTGCATGAACTTTGGCGCAAAGAGATTGATGCGCTGCTTTGTCAGTGTTATTGTCTCACTCAGACGTGGTGCCAGAGAGTTAAAGACTTAATCCTGAACTCATAGCCAAAGATTACGTTTGTCAAAAACAGGATTCAAACCCACACCTCCAGAGCAGACTGTGACCTGACCACAGCGATTTAGACTGCTCAGCCATCCACACATGTTTACCTGGTCCAAGCTGTCTCCTAGGAGACACACTGCAGCACCGTGATATGGAAGCTGGTGTTTCACAATTTGAACAGGTCTAGCAGTCTGCCTCATTGGCGCAGTAGGCAGCGCGTCAGTCTCATAATCTGAAGGTCGTGAGTTCGAGCCTCACATGGGGCAGGGTGATATCTTTTAGCACACGGGAGCGCTTAGATGACTGGGCGGCATTTTTTATCCCCTTCCGTGTGGTTCATGTTTCCTTGGGGCAAAAGAGGCTACAGCTCCTCTGGAGGCATGGTGGCGTGAAGTTCAAAGAACATTACCTGAGTCTAAAGCAATGATGGTAAGATGCTCCCATTCCTGTCACGTTGTCGCTTGGCGTTCGGAGTGGATCTATCAAATGTCATGAATTAACAGTGTGTGAGAAATTCACGAAAAGTTCTGCAAATCCCATTACCTTAAAAATCAACGGCATCCCAGGACATTCCACTACAGGGCATTCCAAGACAGTTCTTTGGATCCCCTTTCGGTGCACTTGCATTAAAGCCCTCGTCCATTGTTTTGTTCACATGCTTCTCCGAGTTGCTGTTGACAATGCCTTGATCACAAATGCCTTTAAACTTACAGTCTTAAGTGCCCATAAAGGCTGCCAGGGACACTGCTACGCTGCATGAACTTTGGCGCAAAGAGATTGATGCGCTGCTTTGTCAGTGTTATTGTCTCAATCTGACATGGTGCCAGAGAGTTAAAGACTTAATCCTGAACTCATAGCCAAAGATCACGTTTGTCAAAAACAGGAATCCAGCCCAAACCTCCAGAGCAGGCTACGATCTGACCACAGCGATTCAGACCGCTCAACCACGCGGACATGTTTACCTGGTCCAAGTTGTCTCCTAGGAGCCCCACTGCAGCACCGTGATATGGAAGCTGGTGTTTCACAGTTTGAACAGCTCCAGCAGTCTGCCTCGTTGGCGCAGTAGGCAGCGCGTCAGTCTCATAATCTGAAGGTCGTGAGTTCGAGCCTCACACGGGGCAGGGTGGTACCGTTTGGCACACGGGAGTGCTCAGATGACTGGGCAGCATTTTTTATCCCCTTCCGTGTGGTTCATGCTTCCTGGGGGCAAAAGAGGCTACAGCTCCTCTGGAGGCATGGTGGCGTGAAGTTCAAAGAACATTACCTGAGTCTGAAGCAATGATGGTAAGATGCTCCCATTCCTGTCACGTTGTCGCTTGACGTTCGGAATGGATCTATCAAATGTCATGAATTAACAGTGTGTGAGGAATTCACGAAAAGTTCTGCAAATCCCATTACCTTAAAAATCAACGGCATCCCAGGACATTCCACTACAGGGCATTCGAAGACAGTTCTTTAAATCCCCTTTCGGTGCACTTGCATTAAAGCCCTCGTCCATTGTTTTGTTCACATGCTTCTCCGAGTTGCTGTTGACAATGCCTTGATCACAAATGCCTTTAAACTTACAGTCTTAAGTGCCCATAAAGGCTGCCAGGGACACTGCTACGCTGCATGAACTTTGGCGCAAAGAGATTGATGCGCTGCTTTGTCAGTGTTATTGTCTCACTCAGACATGGTGCCAGAGAGTTAAAGACTTAATCCTGAACTCATAGCCAAAGATCACGTTTGTCACAAATGGGAATCGAACCCACACCTCCAGAGGAGGCTGTGACCTGACCACAGCGATTTAGACTGCTCAGCCATCCAGACATGTTTACCTGGTCCAAGCTGTCTCCTAGGAGACACACTGCAGCACCGTGATATGGAAGCGAGTGTTTCACAGTTTGAACAGTTATAGCAGTCTGCCTCGTTGGCGCAGTAGGCAGCGCGTCAGTCTCATAATCTGAAGGTCGTGAGTTCGAGCCTCACATGGAGCAGGGTGGTATCTTTTAGCACACGGGAGCGCTTAGATGACTGGGCGGCATTTTTTATCCCCTTCCGTGTGGTTCATGTTTCCTGGGGGCAAAAGAGGCTACAGCTCCTCTGGAGGCATGGTGGCGTGAAGTTCAAAGAACATTACCTGAGTCTGAAGCAATGATGGTAAGATGCTCCCATTCCTGTCACGTTGTCGCTTGGCGTTCGGAGTGGATCTATCAAATGTCATGAATTAACAGTGTGTGAGGAATTCACGAAAAGTTCTGCAAATCCCATTACCTTAAAAATCAACGGCATCCCAGGACATTCCACTACAGGGCATTCCAAGACAGTTCTTTGGATCCCCTTTCGGTGCACTTGCATTAAAGCCCTCGTCCATTGTTTTGTTCACATGCTTCTCCGAGTTGCTGTTGACAATGCCTTGATCACAAATGCCTTTAAACTTACAGTCTTAAGTGCCCATAAAGGCTGCCAGGGACACTGCTACGCTGCATGAACTTTGGCGCAAAGAGATTGATGCGCTGCTTTGTCAGTGTTATTGTCTCACTCAGACATGGTGCCAGAGAGTTAAAGACTTAATCCTGAACTCATACCCAAAGATCACGTTTGTCACAAATGGGAATCGAACCCACACCTCCAGAGGAGGCTGTGACCTGACCACAGCAATTTAGACTGCTCAGCCATCCAGACATGTTTACCTGGTCCAAGCTGTCTCCTAGGAGACACACTACAGCACCGTGATATGAAAGCTGGTGATTTACAGTTTGCACAGTTCTAGCAGTCTGCCTCGTTGGCGCAGTAGGCAGCGCGTCAGTCTCATAATCTGAAGGTCGTGAGTTCGAGCCTCACACGGGGCAGGGTGGTAACTTTTGGCGCACGGAAGCGCTCAGATGACTGGGCAGCATTTTTTATCCCCTTCCGTGTGGTTCATGCTTCCTGGGGGCAAAAGAGGCAACAGCTCCTCTGGAGGCATGGAGGCGTGAAGTTCAAAGAACATTACCTGAGTCTGAAGCAATGATGGTAAGATGCTCCCATTCCTGTCACGTTGTCGCTTGTCGTTCGGAGTGGATCTATCAAATGTCATGAATTAACAGTGTGTGAGGAATTCACGAAAAGTTCTGCAAATCCCATTACCTTAAAAATCAACGGCATCCCAGGACATTCCACTACAGGGCATTCCAAGACAGTTCTTTGGATCCCCTTTCGGTGCACTTGCATTAAAGCCCCCGTCCATTGTTTTGTTCACATGCTTCTCCGAGTTGCTGTTGACAATGCCTTGATCACAAATGCCTTTAAACTTACAGTCTTAAGTGCCCATAAAGGCTGCCAGGGACACTGCTACGCTGCATGAACTTTGGCGCAAAGAGATTGATGCGCTGCTTTGTCAGTGTTATTGTCTCACTCAGACATGGTGCCAGACAGTTAAAGACTTAATCCTGAACTCATAGCCAAAGATCACGTTTGTCACAAATGGGAATCGAACCCACACCTCCAGAGGAGGCTGTGACCTGACCACAACGATTTAGACTGCTCAGCCATCCAGACATGTTTACCTGGTCCAAGCTGTCTCCTAGCAGACACACTACAGCACCGTGATATGGAAGCTGGTCTTTCACAGTTTGAACAGTTCTAGCAGTCTGCCTCGTTGGTGCAGTAGGCAGCGCGTCAGTCTCATAATCTGAAGGTTGTGAGTTCGAGCCTCACATGAGGCAGGGTGGTACCGTTTGGCACACGGGAGTGCTTAGATGACTGGGCACCCTATCCCCTTTTGTGTGGTTCATGCTTCCTGGGGGCCAAAGAGGCAACAGCTCCTCTAGAGGCATGTGGCCGTGAAGTTCAAAGAACATTACCTGAGTCTGAAGCAATGATGGTAAGATGCTCCCATTCCTGTCACGTTGTCGCTTGACGTTCGGAATGGATCTATCAAATGTCATGAATTAACAGTGTATGAGGAATTCACGAAAAGTTTTGCAAATCCCATTACCTTAAAAATCAACAGCATCCCAGGACATTCCACTACAGGGCATTCCAAGACAGTTCTTTGGATCCCCTTTCGGTGCACTTGCATTAAAGCCCTCGTCCATTGTTTTGTTCACATGCTTCTCCGAGTTGCTGTTGACAATGCCTTGATCACAAATGCCTTTAAACTTACAGTCTTAAGTGCCCATAAAGGCTGCCAGGGACACTGCTACGCTGCATGAACTTTGGCGCAAAGAGATTGATGCGCTGCTTTGTCAGTGTTATTGTCTCAATCTGACATGGTGCCAGAGAGTTAAAGACTTAATCCTGAACTCATAGCCAAAGATCACGTTTGTCAAAAACAGGAATCCAGCCCAAACCTCCAGAGCAGGCTACGATCTGACCACAGCGTTTCAGACCGCTCAACAATGCGGACATGTTTACCTGGTCCAAGTTGTCTCCTAGGAGCCCCACTGCAGCACCGTGATATGGAAGCTGGTGTTTCACAGTTTGAACAGCTTCAGCAGTCTGCCTCGTTGGCGCAGTAGGCAGCGCGTAAGTCTCATAATCTGAAGGTCGTGAGTTCGAGCCTCACACGGGGCAGGGTGGTACCGTTTGGCACACGGGAGTGCTCAGATGACTGGGCAGCATTTTTTATCCCCTTCCGTGTGGTTCATGCTTCCTGGGGGCAAAAGAGGCTACAGCTCCTCTGGAGGCATGGTGGCGTGAAGTTCAAAGAACATTACCTGAGTCTGAAGCAATGATGGTAAGATGCTCCCATTCCTGTCACGTTGTCGCTTGACGTTCGGAATGGATCTATCAAATGTCATGAATTAACAGTGTGTGAGGAATTCACGAAAAGTTTTGCAAATCCCATTACCTTAAAAATCAACAGCATCCCAGGACATTCCACTACAGGGCATTCCAAGACAGTTCTTTGGATCCCCTTTCGGTGCACTTGCATTAAAGCCCTCGTCCATTGTTTTGTTCACATGCTTCTCCGAGTTGCTGTTGACAATGCCTTGATCACAAATGCCTTTAAACTTACAGTCTTAAGTGCCCATAAAGGCTGCCAGGGACACTGCTACGCTGCATGAACTTTGGCGCAAAGAGATTGATGCGCTGCTTTGTCAGTGTTATTGTCTCACTCTGACATGGTGCCAGAGAGTAAAAGACTTTATCCTGAACTCATAGCCAAAGATCACGTTTGTCACAAATGGGAATCAAACCCACACCTCCAGAGGAGGCTGTGACCTGACCACAGCGATTCAGACCGCTCAGCCATCCAGACATGTTTACCTGGTGCAAGCTGACTCCTAGGAGCCACACTGCAGCACCGTGATATGGAAGCTGGTGATTTACAGTTTGAACAGCTCCAGCAGTCTGCCTCGTTGGCGCAGTAGGCAGCGCGTCAGTCTCATAATCTGAAGGTCGTGAGTTCGAGCCTCACACGGGGCAGGGTGGTACCTTTTGGCGCACGGGAGCGCTTAGATGACTGGGAGGCATTTTTTATCCCCTTCCGTGTGGTTCATGTTTCCTGGGGGCAAAAGAGGCTACAGCTCCTCTGGAGGCATGGTGGCGTGAAGTTCAAAGAACATTACCTGAGTCTGAAGCAATGATGGTAAGATGCTCCCATTCCTGTCACGTTGTTGCTTGACGTTCGGAATGGATCTATCAAATGTCATGAATTAACAGTGTGTGAGGAATTCACGAAAAGTTTTGCAAATCCCATTACCTTAAAAATCAACAGCATCCCAGGACATTCCACTACAGGGCATTCCAAGACAGTTCTTTGGATCCCCTTTCGGTGCACTTGCATTAAAGCCCTCGTCCATTGTTTTGTTCACATGCTTCTCCGAGTTGCTGTTGACAATGCCTTGATCACAAATGCCTTTAAACTTACAGTCTTAAGTGCCCATAAAGGCTGCCAGGGACACTGCTACGCTGCATGAACTTTGGCGCAAAGAGATTGATGCGCTGCTTTGTCAGTGTTATTGTCTCACTCAGACATGGTGCCAGAGAGTTAAAGACTTAATCCTGAACTCATAGCCAAAGATCACGTTTGTCAAAACCAGGAATCCAGCCCAAACCTCCAGAGCAGGCTACGATCTGACCACAGCGATTCAGACTGCTCAGCCATGCAGACATGTTTACCTGGTCCAAGCTGTCTCCTAGGAGACACACTACAGCACCGTGATATGAAAGCTGGTGATTTACAGTTTGCACATTTCCAGCAGTCTGCCTCGTTGGCGCAGTAGGCAGCGCGTCAGTCTCATAATCTGAAGGTTGTGAGTTCGAGCCTCACACGGGGCAGGGTGGTACCTTTTGGCACACGGGAGTGCTTAGATGACTGGGCGGCCTTTTTTATCCCCTTCCATGTGGTTCATGTTTCCTGGGGGCAAAAGAGGCTACAGCTCCTCTGGAGGCATGGTGGCGTGAAGTTCAAAGAACATTACCTGAGTCTGAAGCAATGATGGTAAGATGCTCCATTCCTGTCACGTTGTCGCTTGGCGTTCGGAGTGGATCTATCAAATGTCATGAATTAACAGTGTGTGAGGAATTCACGAAAAGTTCTGCAAATCCCATTACCTTAAAAATCAACGGCATCCCAGGACATTCCACTACAGGGCATTCCAACACAATTCTTTGGATCCCCTTTCGGTGCACTTGCATTAAAGCCCTCATCCATTGTTTTGTTCACATGCTTCTCCGAGTTGCTGTTGACAATGCCTTGATCACAAATGCCTTTAAACTTACAGTCTTAAGTGCCCATAAAGGCTGCCAGGGACACTGCTACGCTGCATGAACTTTGGCGCAAAGAGATTGATGCGCTGCTTTGTCAGTGTTATTGTCTCAATCTGACATGGTGCCAGAGAGTTAAAGACTTAATCCTGAACTCATAGCCAAAGATCACGTTTTTCAAAAACAGGAATCCAGCCCAAACCTCCAGAGCAGGCTACGATCTGACCACAGCGATTGAGACCGTTCAACCACGCGGACATGTTTACCTGGTCCAAGTTGTCTCCTAGGAGCCCCACTGCAGCACCGTGATATGGAAGCTGGTGTTTCACAGTTTGAACAGATCCAGCAGTCTGCCTCGTTGGCGCAGTAGGCAGCGTGTCAGTCTCATAATCTGAAGGTCGTGAGTTCGAGCCTCACACGGGGCAGGGTGGTACAGTTTGGCACACGGGAGTGCTCAGATGACTGGACAGCATTTTTTATCCCCTTCCGTGTGGTTCATGCTTCCTGGGGGCAAAAGAGGCTACAGCTCCTCTGGAGGCATGGTGGCGTGAAGTTCAAAGAACATTACCTGAGTCTGAAGCAATGATGGTAAGATGCTCCCATTCCTGTCACGTTGTCGCTTGACGTTCGGAATGGATCTATCAAATGTCATGAATTAACAGTGTGTGAGGAATTCACGAAAAGTTCTGCAAATCCCATTACCTTAAAAATCAACGGCATCCCAGGACATTCCACTACAGGGCATTCCAAGACAGTTCTTTAAATCCCCTTTCGGTGCACTTGCATTAAAGCCCTCGTCCATTGTTTTGTTCACATGCTTCTCCGAGTTGCTGTTGACAATGCCTTGATCACAAATGCCTTTAAACTTACAGTCTTAAGTGCCCATAAAGGCTGCCAGGGACACTGCTACGCTGCATGAACTTTGGCGCAAAGAGATTGATGCGCTGCTTTGTCAGTGGTATTGTCTCACTCAGACATGGTGCCAGAGAGTTAAAGACTTAATCCTGAACTCATTGCCAAAGATCACGTTTGTCACAAATGGGAATCGAACCCACACCTCCAGAGGAGGCTGTGACCTGACCACAGCGATTCAGACCGCTCAGCCATCCAGACATGTTTACCTGGTGCAAGCTGTCTCCTAGGAGCCACACTGCAGCACCGTGATATGGAAGCTGGTGATTTACAGTTTGAACAGCTACAGCAGTCTGCCTCGTTGGCGCAGTAGGCAGCGCGTCAGTCTCATAATCTGAAGGTCGTGAGTTCGAGCCTCACACGGGGCAGGGTGGTACCTTTTGGCACACGGGAGCGCTTAGATGACTGGGAGGCATTTTTTATCCCCTTCCGTGTGGTTCATGCTTCCTGGGGGCAAAAGAGGCTACAGCTCCTCTGGAGGCATGGTGGCGTGAAGTTCAAAGAACATTACCTGAGTCTGAAGCAATGATGGTAAGATGCTCCCATTCCTGTCACGTTGTCGCTTGACGTTCGGAATGGATCTATCAAATGTCATGAATTAACAGTGTGTGAGGAATTCACGAAAAGTTCTGCAAATCCCATTACCTTAAAAATCAACGGCATCCCAGGACATTCCACTATAGGGCATTCCAAGACAGTTCTTTGGATCCCCTTTCGGTGCACTTGCATTAAAGCCCTCATCCATTGTTTTGTTCACATGCTTCTCCGAGTTGCTGTTGACAATGCCTTGATCACAAATGCCTTTAAACTTACAGTCTTAAGTGCCCATAAAGGCTGCCAGGGACACTGCTACGCTGCATGAACTTTGGCGCAAAGAGATTGATGCGCTGCTTTGTCAGTGTTATTGTCTCACTCAGACGTGATGCCAGAGAGTTAAAGACTTAATCCTGAACTCATACCCAAAGATCACGTTTGTCACAAATGGGAATCGAACCCACACCTCCAGAGGAGGCTGTGACCTGACCACAACAATTTAGACTGCTCAGCCATGCAGACATGTTTACCTGGTCCAAGCTGTCTCCTAGGAGACACACTACAGCACCGTGATATGAAAGCTGGTGATTTACATTTTGCACAATTCTAGCAGTCTGCCTCGTTGGCGCAGTAGGCAGCGCGTCAGTCTCATAATCTGAAGGTCGTGAGTTCGAGCCTCACATGGGGCAGGGTGGTTCCTTTTAGCACACGGGAGCGCTTAGATGACTGGGCGCCATTTTTTATCCCCTTCCGTGTGGTTCATGCTTCCTGGGGGCAAAAGAGGCTACAGCTCCTCTGGAGGCATGGTGGCGTGAAGTTCAAAGAACATTACCTGAGTCTGAAGCAATGATGGTAAGATGCTCCCATTCCTGTCATGTTGTCGCTTGACGTTCGGAATGGATCTATCAAATGTCATGAATTAACAGTGTGTGAGGAATTCACGAAAAGTTTTGCAAATCCCATTACCTTAAAAATCAACGGCATCCCAGGTCATTCCACTACAGGGCATTCCAAGACAGTTCTTTGGATCCCCTTTCGGTGCACTTGCATTAAAGCCCTCGTCCATTGTTTTGTTCACATGCTTCTCCGAGTTGCTGTTGACAATGCCTTGATCACAAATGCCTTTAAACTTACAGTCTTAAGTGCCCATAAAGGCTGCCAGGGACACTGCTATGTTGCATGAACTTTGGCGCAAAGAGATTGATGCGCTGCTTTGTCAGTGTTATTGTCTCAATCTGACATGGTGCCAGAGAGTTAAAGACTTAATCCTGAACTCATAGCCAAAGATCACGTTTGTCAAAAACAGGAATCCAGCCCAAACCTCCAGAGCAGGCTATGATCTGACCACAGCGATTCAGACCGCTCAACCACGTGGACATGTTTACCTGGTCCAAGCTGTCTCCTAGGAGCCCCACTGCAGCACCGTGATATGGAAGCTGGTGTTTCACAGTTTGAACAGATCCAGCAGTCTGCCTCGTTGGCGCAGTAGGCAGCGTGTCAGTCTCATAATCTGAAGGTCGTGAGTTCGAGCCTCACACGGGGCAGGGTGGTACAGTTTGGCACACGGGAGTGCTCAGATGACTGGACAGCATTTTTTATCCCCTTCCGTGTGGTTCATGCTTCCTGGGGGCAAAAGAGGCAACAGCTCCTCTGGAGGCATGGTGGCGTGAAGTTCAAAGAACATTACCTGAGTCTGAAGCAATGATGGTAAGATGCTCCCATTCCTGTCACGTTGTCGCTTGACGTTCGGAATGGATCTATCAAATGTCATGAATTAACAGTGTGTGAGGAATTCACGAAAAGTTCTGCAAATCCCATTACCTTAAAAATCAACGGCATCCCAGGACATTCCACTACAGGGCATTCCAAGACAGTTCTTTAAATCCCCTTTCGGTGCACTTGCATTAAAGCCCTCGTCCATTGTTTTGTTCACATGCTTCTCCGAGTTGCTGTTGACAATGCCTTGATCACAAATGCCTTTAAACTTACAGTCTTAAGTGCCCATAAAGGCTGCCAGGGACACTGCTACGCTGCATGAACTTTGGCGCAAAGAGATTGATGCGCTGCTTTGTCAGTGGTATTGTCTCACTCAGACATGGTGCCAGAGAGTTAAAGACTTAATCCTGAACTCATTGCCAAAGATCACGTTTGTCACAAATGGGAATCGAACCCACACCTCCAGAGGAGGCTGTGACCTGACCACAGCGATTCAGACCGCTCAGCCATCCAGACATGTTTACCTGGTGCAAGCTGTCTCCTAGGAGCCACACTGCAGCACCGTGATATGGAAGCTGGTGATTTACAGTTTGAACAGCTACAGCAGTCTGCCTCGTTGGCGCAGTAGGCAGCGTGTCAGTCTCATAATCTGAAGGTCGTGAGTTCGAGCCTCACACGGGGCAGGGTGGTACCTTTTGGCACACGGGAGCGCTTAGATGACTGGGAGGCATTTTTTATCCCCTTCCGTGTGGTTCATGCTTCCTGGGGGCAAAAGAGGCTACAGCTCCTCTGGAGGCATGGTGGCGTGAAGTTCAAAGAACATTACCTGAGTCTGAAGCAATGATGGTAAGATGCTCCCATTCCTGTCACGTTGTCGCTTGACGTTCGGAATGGATCTATCAAATGTCATGAATTAACAGTGTGTGAGGAATTCACGAAAAGTTCTGCAAATCCCATTACCTTAAAAATCAACGGCATCCCAGGACATTCCACTATAGGGCATTCCAAGACAGTTCTTTGGATCCCCTTTCGGTGCACTTGCATTAAAGCCCTCATCCATTGTTTTGTTCACATGCTTCTCCGAGTTGCTGTTGACAATGCCTTGATCACAAATGCCTTTAAACTTACAGTCTTAAGTGCCCATAAAGGCTGCCAGGGACACTGCTACGCTGCATGAACTTTGGCGCAAAGAGATTGATGCGCTGCTTTGTCAGTGTTATTGTCTCACTCAGACGTGATGCCAGAGAGTTAAAGACTTAATCCTGAACTCATACCCAAAGATCACGTTTGTCACAAATGGGAATCGAACCCACACCTCCAGAGGAGGCTGTGACCTGACCACAGCAATTTAGACTGCTCAGCCATGCAGACATGTTTACCTGGTCCAAGCTGTCTCCTAGGAGACACACTACAGCACCGTGATATGAAAGCTGGTGATTTACATTTTGCACAATTCTAGCAGTCTGCCTCGTTGGCGCAGTAGGCAGCGCGTCAGTCTCATAATCTGAAGGTCGTGAGTTCGAGCCTCACATGGGGCAGGGTGGTTCCTTTTAGCACACGGGAGCGCTTAGATGACTGGGCGCCATTTTTTATCCCCTTCCGTGTGGTTCATGCTTCCTGGGGGCAAAAGAGGCTACAGCTCCTCTGGAGGCATGGTGGCGTGAAGTTCAAAGAACATTACCTGAGTCTGAAGCAATGATGGTAAGATGCTCCATTCCTGTCATGTTGTCGCTTGACGTTCGGAATGGATCTATCAAATGTCGTGAATTAACAGTGTGTGAGGAATTCACGAAAAGTTTTGCAAATCCCATTACCTTAAAAATCAACGGCATCCCAGGTCATTCCACTACAGGGCATTCCAAGACAGTTCTTTGGATCCCCTTTCGGTGCACTTGCATTAAAGCCCTCGTCCATTGTTTTGTTCACATGCTTCTCCGAGTTGCTGTTGACAATGCCTTGATCACAAATGCCTTTAAACTTACAGTCTTAAGTGCCCATAAAGGCTGCCAGGGACACTGCTATGTTGCATGAACTTTGGCGCAAAGAGATTGATGCGCTGCTTTGTCAGTGTTATTGTCTCAATCTGACATGGTGCCAGAGAGTTAAAGACTTAATCCTGAACTCATAGCCAAAGATCACGTTTGTCACAAATGGGAATCGAACCCACACCTCCAGAGGAGGCTGTGACCTGACCACAGCGATTTAGACTGCTCAGCCATCCAGACATGTTTACCTGGTCCAAGCTGTCTCCTAGCAGACACACTACAGCACTGTGATATGGAAGCTGGTGTTTCACAGTTTGAACAGTTCTAGCAGTCTGCCTCGTTGGCGCAGTAGGCAGCGCGTCAGTCTCATAATCTGAAGGTCGTGAGTTCGAGCCTCACACGGGGCAGGGTGCTACCTTTTGGCACACGGGAGCGCTTAGATGACTGGGCGGCATTTTTTATCCCCTTCCGTGTGGTTCATGTTTCCTGGGGGCAAAAGAGGCTACAGCACCTCTGGAGGCATGGGGGCGTGAAGTTCAAAGAACATTACCTGAGTCTGAAGCAATGATGGTAAGATGCTCCCATTCCTGTCACGTTGTCGCTTGACGTTCGGAATGGATCTATCAAATGTCATGAATTAACAGTGTGTGAGGAATTCACAAAAAGTTTTGCAAATCCCATTACCTTAAAAATCAACGGCATCCCAGGACATTCCACTACAGGGCATTCCAAGACAGTTCTTTTTTTCCCCTTTCGGTGCACTTGCATTAAAGCCCTCGTCCATTGTTTTGTTCACATGCTTCTCCGAGTTGCTGTTGACAATGCCTTGATCACAAATGCCTTAAAACCTACAGTCTAAAGTGCCCATTAAAGGGTCACAAAACACCAAAACACATTTTTTGAGCTGTTGACAGTCGTATATGTGTCCCACACTGCTAAAAACACTATTAGGACACATATATTTCACTAAAAAGTGTAAATTGGCTGTTTTTGCGTTATTTCCAGCAAATTCATACTTTCGGTTTGAAACAAATTTTTGAAGCTGCGTCACGGTCATGACATAATAGCGTTGTATTCCAGCGTGCAGACTGGACGTCTGTGCCAGAGTGTGTCTTTTTACGTCTTACATTGTGCTGCATTGATGCATGAGTAAAGCTTGGTTCAAACCAATCAGCGCACTCTATTGTGCAACTTCATTAATATTCATTACTGTCACAGTGTTTAGACGACAGAGACGCCACGTTGTGTTGGCAAAACAAGCGTGAAGTGTTGCTTTTATAGTTTGCTGCAGTTAAGTTTTGTTTTCACTTTCTCTCTGTGAGAGCGCAGCTGGAGTCACGTGTGGATTAACAGTGTACGCGACGCTCGACAACAATAACTTACGTGTCTAAGGAGGATTATTGTTTACCTGAGAGCTGTTCTCATCTGCAAACGCTGAGATCCGGATTCGCTTGTAGTCTCCTCTTAATAAAGACGCGGCTCTAGTTACTGGTGATTGTCCTGTCTCTACAGATTTGGTAAGTGAGCGACCAGTGCTCTTTGTTTATTCAGTTTGTTCATATCGAACAAACTATGTCACTGAGTGTAAACGTGTGAGCCCCACAACCAAACTTTAACCTCGTGTAGGATTTTCACCTCATTTTGTGACCGTAATAACAAATGCGGCTTTCTGACGCTACCTGCCGAGTGCATCTAAGTTTCCGGGAAATGCTGAGGTTTTTTTCTCTCATTCGCCGTGCGGTATCAAACATTGCATGAAAAATACACACTTAGAGCAGTTCCTTGAATCAAATATCTCGTTAGTCGCGAGCGACGTGAATGGCTTCCCTGAATGAAAGAGCCAAACTGCAGTTAAAGTCCACCATTTAATAATTTGGCAAATAATTCGACTACAGATGTCCATGTAAACACAGTCACTTTGTCCCCTGTTGTGTGTGTGTTTTGACTCTGAAACACAGCGCGCCCAAATAGACACTCCCACACCATCCCACTTCAGTTCCTCTGACACTCCCCCTAAACAGAGCTGGACACGCCCACTTTTCTGACTTTTTCCAAAGTAGAGGTGTGAAAACACCCTGCTGAAACGAGGGGGTTTCATGGCCCTTTAAGGCTGCCAGGGACACTGCTACGCTGCATAAAGTTTGGCACAAAGAGATTGATGCGGCGCTTTGTCAGTGTTATTGTCTCACTCGGACATGGTGCCAGAGAGTTAAAAACTTGAGCCTGAATGCATAACCAAAGATTAGGTTTATCAGAAGTAGGATTCAAACCCATGCCACCAGCAGAGACTGCAACCTGAACACAGCGCCTTGGACCGCTCGGCCATCTTAACATGTTTACCTGGCCCAAGCTGTCTCCTAGGACCCACACCGCAGCAATGTGACATGGAAGCTGGTGTTTCACAGTTTGCCCAGGGCCAACTGTCTGCCTTGTTGGTGCAGTAGGCAGCGAGTCAGTCTAATAATCTGAAGGTGGGCAGTATGAGCCTCACACGGGGCAGGGTGGTACCCAGTGTTGGGCAAGCTACTTGAAAAATGTAGTGAGCCAAGCTATTAGCTACTCTACTTAAAATGTAGATTAACTACACTAAAAGCTACCCCCTGGGAAATGTAGCAAGCTAAGTTAAAAGCTGCTTGCCTACATCTAAGCTATTTTTGCAATTTTTAATTTTAAATCGTAGCAACTTAAATCCAAGTCAATCATATCTTAGACTTCAATAAAACTACCAATGAAACATATGAGGCATAATAGTTTAGTTGAGTTATTTACTGTAAATAATATGCTGTACTAAACAGAAACACATTATAGTATATAACAGCAAAAACAAAAAATCCAATAAAAGCAGGTGTTACACATTTAAAATTCTGTAGTCATTTATATTAAAGAGAAATATTTTGACATAAGCATTAAGCATATTGTATATATATTTACAACTCTTTAATAATAAATTACACTACATAATGCAGTCATTTATAGTAGTACGTACTATAAATTACTAAAGTATTTTTGAGCGCAACATCAGAAATTAAGTTATTGCATCTTAACATGTACTTCTCGAGGTATGGTCACGAGAAACCCTGCTTCAGAAATAACTCCTCTCCCTCAGTCATCTTTCCGTCAAGCAAGTTTCTTGTCTTAGCCTAATTTGGTTGGCGACGCCGCCGACCAAAGGGGGCAGTAACGCACCAGGAGCGGCATTCTTTATTTCCTTCTTTGCGGCTTACTCTTGATGCTCTTGTTTCCCCCACAGTGCAAACACATGCAGTATAAGGGAGTTAAAGTGAATATATATCAGACCTCCTAGTTTTTCGCATTTATTTGTGACTTTTTACAATAAAAATGACTGATTTTCTGGTGGTAATTCCCAGAAATTTGCAGACAATTAAATTAAATTTATATATATATATATATATATATATATATATATATATATATATATATATATATATATATATGCGCCGAGTATGGCCACCATGTTGCGAGCTCTGTATTTTGCACTGTCGTTGAATTTGCACTGACATTTTATTTGCACTGTCTGTATTTTTCACTGTTGTTGTATTTACACTGTATCTGTATTTTGTACTGTCTGGAGCCAGCGCCAAAGCTTTTCACTCATCATAGCACACGTGCTGCTGATGATGTGACAATAAAAGTGATTTGATTTAATTTGATTTTGATTTAGATTTCCCTTTCCGGAGCATCTGACATGTAACTCATTTAGGAAATGCGTTAGGGCTTCCCCTACCGTAATACACCTAAAACACCGATTGCTGTAAAACTTAACTCAGGGAAGCAATTTGGTATTGTCCCGTAAACTGCAGGGAAAGAGTTAAATGAAATCACTTATTGACTTCATGAACTCAATTCTAGTCATAGCAATGGCTCCATTTTTTTTAGATGTTTTAGACGGCCAGCTAAAACCAGCCAACCAGCCTAGGCTGGTTTAAGCTGGATTTTTCATTAGGGCAATGACAGGCTGATGGCTGTATCTCAGAAATTAGAAATATTTCAAATAGGCACAATCCTTATGAATAAACTGCATAGTTGTAATCTAAACAACTACATTCAAAAGCCTCTACAGTAGATTATGTAGTCTAAGAGATGCAAAATCATCAACAGCTGCAGAATCATTACTTGTAAAAAGTACTTCTATCTACAGGTTGCCTTGCAAATAAATTCTTTGTGATTTCCATGAGTAAAAAATATATTTATTTATAACTTTGATGACAGATTCTGTCACCTTTATTGTAGCTTTTGACATACAGAGAAAACCTTAACAGGATAACAATATTTTAACAGTCCTCTGAAGTAATCAAACACCATACAGCTCGATTTTTCACTAGATTTTATTATTTACACAAAGTGTTTGGTCAACATCATTGCACACAGCAGTACATATGAAATGCGCTCAGTTCACTAAAGGAATACACAGAGCAGTCGGTCACAGCAAACGATGATCTGAGTGCGATCAGATAAATTCCGAAACTAAAAATGAGAATAAGAAACGTTTTAAAAGTAAGAAAAAAACGTATTTCGAATGGCTTTTTTCAGCAACAAATAGTAATAACTTTCTTCCTCCGACATGGTCAGATACCGGATGTAGCTTCTGGAGGGCTGTTCTGACCGCAGCGTCATCTGGTGTTGATCAGTCACAGCGACGGAAGAACTGGAAATGGTAGTCAGTAAATAGAACTCCTGCGTAGTTATGATCGGTGCTACAATCAGCCAAACCCTACAAGAAAACAATCATATTGTCACTATACAGATTTAAGTCATGCTGCTATTAAAAGCCTGTTTAACAAAGTTACTGTTTAATTATTCATACTTTTTTTTAACTTAGTCCCTTTATTAATCTGGGATCGCCACAGCGGAATGAACCATCAACTTATGCAGCATATCCCTGCTGAAAAATCCAGCTTAAACCAGCCTAGGCTGGTTGGCTGGTTTTAGCTGGTTGACCAGCCTGGTTTTAGAGGGGTTTTGGCCATTTCCAGGCTGGTTTCCACCCATTTCCAGCCTGGTCCTAGCTGGTCAGGCTGGAAAAAGACCAGCCAAATCCAGCCAAAACCAGCTCAACCAGCCTGGTTGAAGCTGGATATAGCTGGTTTTGGCTGGACTCCCAGCTTGGCTAGGCTGATCAAGCTGGTTTAAGCTGGTCATCTCCCAGCCTGACCAGCTAAGACCAGGCTGGAAACCAGCCTGGAAGTGGCCAAAACCCCTCTAAAACCAGGCTAGTCGACCAGCTAAAACCAGCCTAGGCTGGTTTAAGCTGGATTTTTCAGCAGGGATGTTTTACGCAGTGCATGCCCTTCCAGCTGCAACCCATCACTGGGGAACACACATACACTCTCATTCACACACATACACTACGGACAGTTTTAGCTTACCCAATTCACCTGTACCGCATGTCTTTGGACTTGAAACCGGAGGACATGCAAACTACACACCGAAATGCCAACTGACCCTTCCGAGGCTTAACCCAGCGACCTTCTTGCTGTGAGGCGACAGCACTACCTACTGCGCCACTGCGTCGCCAGTTACTGTTAAATTAGACACTAACATAGAAATACAGTCTGCATGATGTTTCAAGCTGTCAAGTCTTACAGGTCTCAAACACGATTCCTGGAGGGCCTGGAGTTTTGTTCCAACCCTAATCAAACACAGCTGATCCAACTAATCAAGACTAATTGAGATTATCATGCAGGTGTGAGTCGGAGCTAAACTATGCAGAGCTGCGGCCCTCCAGGAATTGAGTTTGAGAGCATTGGGTGAAGTCATAGCTTAAGTCACAAGCCTTGAGGTTTGGTCCACTGGAGCGTTTCAAAGGACACAACACTACAACGCTTGGAACGGATTGTTGCCCACAGCCTTTTTTAAAATTTACATCATATTACATATGCGGTGGTGCTGTCGCCTTACAGCAAGAAGGTCGCTGGTTCGAGCCTTGGCTGGGTCAGTTGGCATTTCTGTCTGGAGTTTGCATGTTCTCTCCGTGTTGGCGTGGGTTTCCCTCACAGAGGAAAATGACGTACAGGTGAATTGGGTAAGCTAAATTGTCTGTAGTGTGTGTGTGGGTGTTTCCCAGTGATGGGTTGCAGGTGGAAGCGCATCTGCTGCGTTAAACATATGCTGGATAAGTTAGCGGTTCACTCCACTGTGGCAACCCCAGATTAATAAAGGGACTAAGCCGAAAAGAAAATGAATGGATGAATGTTACATATGCAGCCACCCTTACTTCTGCTGCATTCACACCAGACGCGGTACGTGCGTCAAGCATGAGTGATTTACATGTTAAGTCAATGCAAACGCGCGAATGGCGTGGAGTGAATGATGCGAATTGCGCGAATGACACGGTACGAATAGTGCAACACGCGCGAGGCGAATTGAGCGTTTTGCCCGTTTGACGCGCTTAACGAGCGTTTCGCGTGAATCTCTCGAGTTCGAAAATCTGAACTTCAGCAGACATTCGCGCCGCGTTAACCAATCAGAAGCTTGCTCTTGTGGGGGCGTGATTGTGACGTAGAAGCTGTTGATGGTGTCCCGGGGGAAATCCTCCAGGGGACACCGACAACAAGTCATCAAACTGGGCTCGGCTCAGTCAGAAGTCTCCGTGATCCAGGTTCAGTTTCTGGAGGAGTTTATGAGCTCACAGAGCTGGATGCAGCTCTGAAAGGATGTAGTGGACTCAGACACGACCCTAAACGTATCGACGCTGTTTTTCAGCCTTCATAAAGCACATAAACACTGTTATTTCCTTCATAAAATCCATGTTAGCCATTTAGCAACGAAGCTACAGTCACCGGGCAGACAGAAGCCCCGCCCATCACGCGAATCCGCGTCTGTTCTTAAGTTAATTTGACGCGCGAATGAAGCGGATTTCACGCGGCAATTTACGCGCTAACAGACGCGGTTCTGCGTCTGGTGTAAACACAGCATAAAGCCTTTCCATAAAGACAGGTGAGCTGATAGAATAACGCTGCGGTCATATTGTTGGCACATTCGCTTCATCTGGAGTTTTGAGTGGGGGTGAAAAAGTTCACCATACATTACATCAAAACAGCGAAAATCTAATAAACGTCTAAAATTAGCCCAAAATTACTAGTCGTCAAACAGACAGACTTCACACTTGTTCCTGATTTTTTCCTGTGTATTTGATGACTAGTCTAGTTTTGGGGCTATTCTTATACGTTCACTGACAGCCCAAATTTACAATAGTATCTGGATGCAGCCTTTATGATGCAAGCTGAGACTGCATCCCTCAGCGATGCAATGTCAGACACAATGCACACAAATGGAGCGAGTGACATCCCTGCGACGGGTACGGTTAGGTGAGCCCATTAAAAAGCATTGGATGCAGCTCAGATTGCACTGCATCTCTCCAAATTTCACCTTGTTTTAGCCAACACATCTATGTTTAGACGTCTATGAGACATCTATTAGACTTATTTTTAACAAAATGGTTGCTGGGTGCATCCAATAAGCGCACATTCATTTCTTCTTCAGAACAGGATGCGTGCAGTCTATGTGCACCTCATGATGTTCGTGCCTCACATGCGCTTTCCGTTGGTTTGGCACTACTTAGGTTGTCAATAGATTGAAAAGAAACACTGATCTCTAAAAGGTAGCAAAAGCGATGAGGGTTTGTGTGAGGTGTTTAAAAGATGTTCGCAACTCTGATTTCTAAATGGAAAGATGCTTTAGTCACATCGTTTTGTGTCTGCGATCAAATGAACTATACTCTGAAAGCCTGTGCACATAATAAACACACAAAAATGCATGAGGATACACAGGAACTCACTGCAACTGAAGTGCGGAAGTGGTAGGAGGCACGGCGATGGTTTGCCACTGCCAATGTCCACTTATGTATGTAGCCCTGTGACAAAAGGAGAGAGAACGGAACGAAATACCAAAGTCAGTTTTACACAAGCGACAAAAAACTCTGCAACAAATAAATGTTATTTTTATTCTGCAAAAATTATTATGCAAAGTATACTCTACGTTCATACCTTTTAAACTATCAACATATGAAATTACATATTTTTTATGAATTGCTAAAACACATTTCTGCAAAGGGGCACTCATATTTTTGAAACCATAAAGGGATTCGCTTTAAAAAATGTAACTTTTTTTGACTGTTTACTCTCCCTTTTATTGTTGGACGAAGAAAAAAAAAGATTTAAACAAGCGCAGGGTGGGTAATTGATGACAGAATATTCAGTATTGGCGAATGAATGAACGAATGAATGAACAATAGCAAAGTGTGGTCAAAAAACACAATTCCTAGATCCCTGCGCTAAAGGTTCAATTTCTAAATTATTTAATATAAGTGTTAATCTGCAGTTTTCTTCTGATAATTTACGGTAGTGGTGGTAAGTTCGGATCATTTTACTGACTCGGAACTTTGAGTCTTGTTCATCGAGATGAACGAATCTTTTTTCGAGTCATTTCGTTCATTTGGTTCAATTTGCCAAAATATTATTCAAATGTTACGAATTGCTTCCAAACACATCTACAACTAGCCCAAAAGCTTGATCACACGACAAATATGTCATAACTAGAATACTATAAGAAGGAGAAAATAATACTTCAATGTTTACCTGCTCTTTTGTCTATGAAGGTATTGTTGTCTGTTTGCTCAGCTCACCTCTTCACGTCTTCAAATGTCAGGGGTTCATTCACGTTACACTGACAGTCACATATAATCTTAATCAATGCACAGTCTAAGCCGATAGGAGCCATGATCGTTCGTTCATCATGTGACAGAATAACTCAAATCCGAGGACTCGAGAGATGAACGGTTCAATTCTTTTTCCGGCTCTGAACGCATATGATTGGCCCGTGATGAACGAGTGACTCAGACCCGATAGAGGACTCGAGAGGTGAGCGGATTGATTCTTTTTCCGACTCTAAACTCATATGATTGGCTTCTGCCAATGTGATGAAGACTTGAAATTATCGGCACTACCTGCACAAATGTGCGCACGCGTGGATTTACGAATCACTCCCTGAGAGGACTCGTGGTTCCCGAGTCATATTGAAGATTCGTTCAAAATGAACGAATCGTTCATGAACGACCCATCACTAATTAACGGACCATCTGGTCTCAAGACATTGGAATTGACATTGCCGAGGAGACATGGAAAGCGGTCTTAGCCTGCACAGGGTGAACTCAATCTGTGCAGGCTAATACAATGCAAGGTAGTGCATAGAGCTCATTGGTCCAAGAGCAGGCTAGCTCACATCAACCCGTCTATAGACCCCGAGTGCGACAGGTGTCATTCTGGTACAGCTACTTTATTCCATATGTTTTGGTCCTGTCCTTCCCTGCTTTCTTTTTGGAGACAAATGTTCCTCTCACTATCAGCTATTACCACTGTTGATATCCCACCATGTCCAATTATTGGTTTATTTGGGGTTTTTCCGCCCGACCACACTCTACCCTCTCATTTTGTAGACTTTGTAGCCCTCTTAACCCTTCTGGCTAGGCGATTAATTCTTCCGAACTGGAAGAGCCCTCACCCTCCTTCTTACACTTGTTGGATAAGAAATGTTCTTTATTTTATGAAATAATTAGGTACTCTCTTCACCGAACTAGCACTATTTTTATTAAATTGTGGGAACCCCTTTGCAAATATGTCCAAACTCTTCAGCTTGACCCTGCTCCTGCTGATTGAATATGCCCAGCTTTTACGGGAAACTATCTCTGGTCAACACATTGTACACTTGTTTTTTCTGGTATATAAGATTGCACTAGTGTTGTTGTTTTTTATTTATTCATCTATTTATTTTTATTAGTATTTATTTATTTACTATTAATTATTTATTTATTTTTATTATTAATATTCTCTCAAAATACTCTTCAGTGTATTAGCTTATTGTTATATGTTTATGTCTTTGCATATTTTTGTAATGTTTCACAACGTATAAATAAAACATAAAACAATTCCAATACCTCCACCCCTATTATAGTGATGCACATGTCTCGATAACCCAACATATGGACAAAATAAATACTAATAACATTAATATTAGCCCACATAATGAATACTAATAATTTTATAATGGAACCGCATTCCACCAACCAGAAGGTGGCATAAAAGGAGGTAGTAGTTCTTATATTTATGTAGATCACAGGTGTCAATTCCAGTTCCTGGAGGGCCGCAGCTCTGCACAGTTGAGTTTCAACCCTATTAAACACACTTGATCACCTTTTTGAGTCCTTCCATTTTGTTTAAAAAACTACAGGTGCAGCTGCGGTCACAGAGTTTGAGCGAAATTCTGTCGTACGGCGCTGCAAAAAGGAGCGGGATTAAACAAGATGATAGACGTTTAAAAAAAGCGAGCGATTGGTCTTTATTTAAGATTTCTGTCCAGAGAGGTCATGTTTTGATCTTCGATCAGTCTCACGCAGTCAAGTGATGCGATATCACAGGTCAGAGTTCACCAAGCTTAAACTTTGCAATGCAGTGAACTGAGAAACTTGATGCATGAACTTGCGTTCCCGGTCCGACGCATTCGCGTGCGTATGAATGGAAGTCTATGGGGAGCTCAAGTTACATTTACATTTAGTCATTTAGCAGACGCTTTTATCCAAAGCGACTTACAAATGAGGACAAGGAAGCAATTTACACAACTATAAGAGCAACAATGAATAAGTGCTGTAGGCAAGTTTCAGGTCTGTAAAGTGTAAACGCAGAATATTAGTAATGTAAGTTTTTTTTTTTTTTTTGTAGTACAGTTAGCGGTGGAGCCAGAGAGGCAATTGCAGATTAGGAAGGAAAGTGAAGACTAAATAGTTGAGTTTTTAGTCGTTTCTTGAAGACAGCGAGTGCCGTTCTGATGCAGTTAGGGAGTTCATTACACCAACTGGGCAGATTGAATGCGAGAGTTCGGGAAAGTGATTTCTTCCCTCTTTGGGATGGAACCATGAGGCGACGTTCATTCACAGAACGCAAGTTTCTGGAGGGCACATACATCTGCAGAAGTGAGAGCAGATAAGAAGGAGCAAAGCCGGAGGTCGCTTTGTAAGCAAACATCAGAGCTTTGAATTCGATGCAAGCAGCAACTGGCAGCCAGTGCAAACGGATGAGCAGCAGAGTGACATGTGCTCTTTTAGGTTCATTAAAGTGTGTTGGAGCAGGGCTGGAACTAAACTGGGCAAAGCTGCGACCCTCCAGGAACTGGATTTGACACCTGTGATGTAGACAATAACACTTTATCACATTGAACTCTGGATTTTTTTTTAGATTTAAATATGTTTGTATACTGCTGTACATCCCTGTGTGTTTGATAAGCAATGTGTATGCCTTTTTGGACCCACAGCTGTTATTTGCTCAATGACATGTGCAAGTGTGTGTGTGTGGTTGTGCGCGTGCGCTCTCCTCACTTAAAATATGCGTGTGCACTTGGATGGGTTAAAAGTAGAGGACCAATTTCTAGTATGGGTAAAAGCACACTTGACAAGACTCACTTTTTTTTTTTAAACACCTCCTTTTTAGAACAGCACACACACATGGTTGCATAAAAAGGCACAAATGTATATGCTATTGCTATTTAAACAACGAAACATGACAATGATACCTTTACCTGGATGAAAATAACACTCGCATCACGCCTGGAACCGCATTGTGCCGATCTGAGGTCTTTGCCATCAATATAGGCAATGGAAAAACCCTCTGGTCAGACAGATACAGCCTTGACAACTTGAGTTTTGTGTGTAACTTTTGCTGTTCGTGGTTAGCGTTGTGCATCACAAGAGCATAATGAGTGACAATGTGCTAAGAAACATGAGAGCAGACACTTGTGTATGGTTTTGCAGAAAGAGTGGGTTTAGACAATTGAGAATTTGGTTCAGAGAATGGGGTTCGGGTGTCCTAGCTATCAAATCTGATTTACGCTTCTCATCTATTTTTCCAGTGCATACCTGTGTGTTGAGAGCAGCGTCTGACTCTGGGCCGTTGTAGTCGAGTACTGAAGAGCACTGTTCACTTTCATCACGTGAACACAGCCGGATCACCAGCAGCTCAGGTGTGCTACTCGGACAGAAGGAAAATCAGTGAGGATATGATGCACACATACCTATTAAAACCCTAATATATGTCTGTCGTCCACTATTATCTATTAATGCGGTGCACTTCTTCATACAGTGTTCTCCAAAACAGTGACCAAATTCGCATATTGAAGATACAGACATTCAAATCTTGCTGTTTGGCTGCGTCCGAAACCGCCTACTACTCAGTAGGTACTGCATTTGAATTTTAACGTACTACTCGGCTGTTAGTAAAGTACGCTCTATACAGTATGATTGTGAAAAGTATGAATGGAATTCGGACGTACTACATCCGCCACTTTGTCATGGTCATGTGATCTACCTGCGTCAGTTGCGTCGCCTCACTTCCATTCATGAATTCTCTCACAGGGCATTATGGGATAGCGCAGCGTGCATGGGATGCGCACTTCAGAATCTCGCCGGAAGTAGTAAGTCATCCGGGTACGTCTCACATACCGATTTTCGAATTCTATGAATTCGGACATACTACTCGGCTCGCATACTGATTTTAGCGTACTATATAGTATGGAGGTATGCGGTTTCGGACGCAGCCTTTGTCTCACTTCCTCCTAAATGGATTATTCTGATGTCACCTCATACTACAGTTTCTCATCAAATCTTCCGACCAATCGAGTGCTCTCTAGTGTCCAGGACACTTCTCATTTGCTTTTCCGTTGATGCGCTTGAGCTTAACCACTCAACGACAGAGCTGTAATCAAAACCAAATGCCATTGGCAGATTTTTTAAAAGGGAGGAGCTACTGTGTGTCTTCATGTTTCAGTGGAGATTGTCAAACATTTATTTAAAAAGTACAAATTCTAAAGCAAACTTAACCTATAGTGGACTTTAAAACTGCACTTTGGAGTAAGGAAAATGCACACAATGGAGTTTTTGCATGTTTAATGAGTTACATAAATTCCTTCACACATTGTGTACATCATTTGAAAAGGAATTCCAAAGTGACGGAAACCCACAGATAAGAGGTTTTCCAGATCAACACCATCCTTTCAGCGATAGCTAGAGAAGTTAATCGTTCTACGTCTGCCATATCTAGGATATATTGTTTTAAGAGATCACACTTATATTGTTTGACAAATGTTAGCAGGTTTGGCGTGCTGTCCTGGGAGAGAACCCTGAGCTCGAAGATAGTTGAGCCCAGGGCTCCCGCCTGGTCAATAGAGCATGTAAGGGGAGTACGAGATCAGGTGGTTCATGAGAGCTCCCCGTAGTAAAGGAGGATAAGGGGTGGATGAGGGGTTTCTTCGGAAAACGAAGGTGAGGGAGTAGTTCTAGCTAGGCTACTTACAGTGAGTTTGGATTAATCTGATTGGCTAACTCATGAATGTAGGTGCGTGACCAGCTGCAGTCAATCATATCACGTGCTCCTCTCGAAATTAGTTTGTGAAACTTCACTTATATATTGCACATACAGTTGAAGTCAGAATTATTAGCCCCCTGTTTACTTTCCCCCAATTTCTGTTTAACCGAAAGATTGTTTCAACACATTTATAATCATAACAGTTTTAATAACTCATCTCTAATAACTGATTTCTTTTATATTTGCCATGATGACAGTACATAATATTTGACTAGATATTGTTCAAATGTTTAGCTTAAAATGACATTTAAAGGCTTAACTAGGTTAATTGGGGGGGGGGGGGGGCACCTATTAAGGGGGGAGCGAGACATTGAGGCGTGCACTCGAGTAACTTATGATGCAGATTTTCATGCGTTTACTATTTAATTGGATGGACATTTTTTTAGTTTCATGCCTTACCCCAGGGGTCACCAATCTTGGTCCTGGAGGGCCGGTGTCCCTGCAGGGTTTAGCTCCAACTTGCTTCAACACACCTGCCTGGATGTTTCAAGTATACCTATAAGACCTTGATTAGCTTCTTCAGGTGTGTTTGATTAGAGTTGGAACTAAAATCTGTAGGGCACCGGCCCTCCAGGAACAAGTTTGGTGACCCCTGCCTTACCTAAATAATAAAAATACATATAAATACATTTAGGTCATTTACTTTAATCATTACTATTAGACTGTGAAGAGACTTTTAACCAGCACAACAAAAAAAAACCTCTGAAGACAATCACCTACTGCACCTTTAAGACTTTTGTACCCATGTTAAGGTTACGTCAACACTAATCCAAATCAATTTGAAAATGGTGTTTTCGTTTTAAACTCTCAATATCCACAAATTTTCATTTCTTTCCAAAAAAAAAAAAATGCTCATCCGCACTAAAACAGCTGAAAATGCTTTGACACTTTTACCTGCATCATATCGGTCTGCCGTTTATTTACTTTCCATCTTTTTGAACATCTCTGGACGACAGTTCCATGAGAGGCAATATGGAGCATCCGAAACCTCTAGCTGCGTCCCAAATGGCACACTATACACTATGCACTCATGCACTATGTACTTATGCACTTACACACTCAACAGGATAGTACATGTATGTAGTGCTGTCCCAAATGGCTCACTAATGTTTTTTTACTAAACGGAAATTCAAACCTTTTCCCTGATGACGTTTGACAGTTGCCAAATCAGTGAAATAAACGACCGAATTATCAAATAATACCTGCTGTGAGTATTGCCGCATTCACCATCGGGAGGCGATATAATCACTCTCGTAGGAGAATTTTGCTTTCTCCATCCAAAATAAATAAAGTTATCCAACATGTGCGTCCGATAGCTCTGCCCTTTCCGCTACATAAGCAAACCTGCGGTCGTTGAGTGTGTGAAGTGTCCATCATTACACACTTCATTTTAGCGGCTGAATGAGTGCATCATCCGGGTAATTAAAGTACACTTATTATTTTAAGAGTTTTCAGTGTGAACACACTACTTACACTATTTATACTACAAAATGGCGTAGAATAGTGCATAAGTATGCGATTTGGGACGCAGCTTCTGCTTTACGTCATCCACCATGTTAGGTGAATTGGTCACATGACTAAAATACATCATTTTTAAAAGCCTCCATTTTCAAATGTAATCGTTTTGGACAGCAAAAAGGTATGTTTTGTTTCCTAAAAAAACGAAGGCAAAAATGGACAACAAATGCTCACTAATGGAGTTCACACTGCACCCTTTTAGTTCTATTTTTAGGAAAAAACATCAACAACTTCCTGAAATCCGAGGCAAAGCAGTGCGTGAGTGAGAAAACGTAAGTATTTTACGTTTTGCCAGTTTAGTGGCTAATTCGTACGAAATGGTACGATTTTAAAAAGGAGGCGTGGCACCTGACCCCACCCCTAACCCCAACCGTCATTGGGTGATGAGCAAATCGTACTAAATTGTACGAATTAGATCGTACGAATTCATACGAATTAGCCGCTAAATGAAAAAGTTACGAATTGCCGTGAGATTGTGTTGGTTCTGACTGACAAATACAGTCAACAAGAGTGCGAGATAGAAGGCGGCAGAATGTTCAAAGATGAGTTGTTTCCCTCTCACTTCACATGTGTGTTGGGTTTTAAAATCTACTGTAGTTTGCGAACCAGACAGACAGAGTTGAAGAGTCCTTTACTTACTTCATTTGGAGAGTTATGGGCATGTTGGGCGGGATGTGTTTGCTGAGTGGAATATAGTAGGTGTGGTTTCCCTTCCTGCAAAACATGGACAGCAGTCAATTCGTTATAGAGCATTCTGAGGTACGACAAAAGAAGAAATCCACATTCATTTTAAACCCTTTTGTACAGAGAAGCGCAGACCAATGAGATTCCTTTCGAATTATAATGTCTGCCAAGGGCACACAATCTCTGGAAGCAACGAGGAATCAAGTTAATTAATCTGTAGATTAATAAATAAAGCTCTAGTCCTAATGTGTGCATTACCCTCGCGGCACATGTCAACAGAAATACAGGTTTGACTTGACCAAGAAACAATGTGTGCTTTCACACTAGCAGTACTGATGTGCACATGGGGCTGCTTGACATCAGAGTTTGGTTTGTTTGGCTAGTCTAAACAAGATTTTCTGACCTCAGGTGCCCGAGTCTACCTGAAAGGGGTGGTCTTTAATGGCACTTTGAAAACGAAACTACATTTTAAAGTTCAAACTGTGAAGCTACTGAGGTTCAGATCTAAAAATCACTGTGTTGACACAGTCCGAAGGTGGTAGGAAAGGAGATGTCAATCGAACACTGGTACAAACCCAAAGTGAAAGCAACCTTATGCTACGTTCACACCAAACGCGGATGAAGCATCAAGAGCGGGAAGTTTACATGTTACGTCAACGCAAAGGCGCGAATAGACATCCTGCGGCACGAGTTGAGCGTTTTGCGTGTTTGACGTGCGAATCGCACAAATTGCTCGAGTTGGAAAATCTGAACTTCAATCGGCATTCACGTCACGTTAACCAATCATGAGCTTGCTCTTGTATGGGCGTGATTATGACGTAGTTGGTGTCCCAAGTGGAAATTCTATTGCCGACACTGGACAACAGCTCATCAAACTGGGCCTTGCTCAGTATGAAGCGCCGCTGATCATCCAGGTATAGCTTTTTTTAGGAGTTGATGAATTCACAGAGCTGGGTGCACCTCTGAAAGGATCTAGTGGACTCTGACAAGGTGCAGAACGAATCTACGCTGTTATTCAGCCTTCCTAAAGCACATAAAGCACAGCTAACCTCTCAATAAAATCCATATTAGCCATTTAGCAATGAAGCTAGAGTTACCGGGCAGACAGAAACCCCACCCATGAAGCGAATCTGCATCTATTGTGAAGTGAACTTGACGCATGAATTAAGCAAATTTGACATACGAATGTAGTTGATTTGACGTGCAAATGAAGCGAGTAAACTCAAAATATTCAATCATCTATTCACGCGCAAATAGTGCGATGTGTTCACCCGTGCTGCATCTGGTGTGAACACAGCATTAGAGGTGTTTTAAGCTCTCAATACAGATGACAATGCCAAATGCAAGAAGGCTGAGGTGAACGCTTGAGGGATGAAGGTGAAGCACCACTGTAATTTTCACTGGATTAATCCTAGTCTACTCGTCAAGTCACTTTCGTTTACATACCACTTTATACAGTGTAGATTAAGTAAAATATGATTGACAAGGATAAGCAGCAGTATATATTATCACAATAGCATATAGTCACAGCCAGGGCCGGAGCAAGCTGAACTGCCGCTCTAGGCAGAGGACGATCACGCCGCCCTCAACCCCAATGTGAAAACGAAATGACCGGTTATGAAAATGAAGTGAGGTGTCGCGGACCTCTTTTTCGGCGCTCTATGCACGGATATAACTGAGGAAGCGCGGGTGCTGAGGGAGGAAGGGAGGTGTGGCAGACTGGTGGACACCGCCATCTCTATTCTGCCGCCCTATACATGGATATAACTGAGGACGCACGGTGTGCTGAGGGAGGGAGGTGTCGCAGACACTGCGCTCTTTTTTCTGCCGCCCTATGCGCGGATATAACTGAGGATGCGCGGGTGTCGCGGACCTCAATTCTGCCGGCCTATGCGCGGATATAACTGAGGACACGTGGGTGCTGATGGAGGTGACGCTGACGTGGCCCTCTCTGATCCATCGTCTATGCGCGAATATATCTGAGGACGCGGGGGAGATGTCGCGGACATAACTTGGATAAGCAGCAGTATGTATTATCACAATAGCATATAGTCACAGCCAGGGCCGGAGCAAGCTGAACTGCCGCTCTAGGCAGAGGACGATCACGCCGCCCTCAACCCCAATGTGAAAACGAAAGTGACCGGTTATGAAAATGAAGTGAGGTGTCGCGGACCTCTTTTCCGGCGCTCTATGCGCGGATATAACTGAGGAAGCGCGGGTGCTGAGGGAGGGAAGGAGGTGTCGCGGACTGGCGGACACCGCCCTCTCTATTCTGCCGCCCTATACGTGGATATAACCGAGGACGCGCGGGTGCTGAGGGAGGTGATGCTGATGCGGCCCTCTCTATTCTATCGTCTATGCGCGAATATATCTGATGACGCGGGGGAGATGTCGCGGACAAAACTGAGGACGCAGTTGGTAAGGGAGGTGTTGCAGACGCCGCCTTCTCTATACTGCCGCCCTAGGCGGCCGCCTAGGTCGCCTCTATGGACGCGCCGGCCCTGGTCACAGCCATATCACCCTGCAGCCCAAGAGAGGTTACTCACTAAAGCTAAGCAGGGCTGAGCCTGATCAATGCCTGGATGAGAGACCATATGGGAAAACTAGGATGCTGTTGGAAGTGGTGTTAGTGAGGCCAGCAGGGGGCGCTCAACCTGTGGTCTGTGTGAGTCCTTATGCCCCCAGTAAAGTGAAGGGTGCCGTCTTTCAGATGAGATGTTAAAAACTGAGGTCATTAAAAAAAAAAAAAAAACCCATGGCACTTCTCGTAAAGAGTAGGGGTGCAACCCCGGTGTCCTGGCCAAATTTCCCTCCATTGGCCCTTACCAATCATCCCCATCCACTGAATTGGCTCTATGACTTTCTCTCAACTCCACCAACAGCTGGTGGTGAGCGTGGCTGCCGTCCATCATCCAAGTGGAGCTGCACACTTGTGGTGGAGAGGAGTGACCCCCCTCATGATTGTGAAGCACTTTGGGTGCATGGCCATATAAATACACAATATATTACATAATGTAAATCAATAAAAAAAATTTACTATTGTGTAACATACTCAGTATATACAGACCCAGGATCTACATTCCTGCACAGCTCATATCCAGCTTTAATCAAACTCATGTTGGATTTATATCTGTGATTTTGGTCCATGTTCTCTATTGTTGACTAGCTGTCATAAGCTTGTGTTGCAGTCCAGTGTCATCGGCTGTTGTGACTGGTGTTTCCAAACTAAAATGCGAACTTTAGCATTTATAAAATGCTTCTTTTTTATGGGTCGAAGATGGCAGAGTATATCAAGCAAAATTTGTGCCAGTATTTCACAAACAAATCCAGGGTTTTTGCAAATAAACACAGAGGGACCTATCATACACCCGGCACAATAAGGCGCGAGATGTGTTTGCCCCAACGTGTTTCTTTTTTCAGACCAAATTAACCTTAATTTTCCCGTTTTCCACCATATTGTTTAAATAGCAAATTCATTGTGCCACTTTGCGGACTCATGGGTGTTTCGGTCTAGAATGGAGGTGTGTTAAGGGGCATGGTTGGTGTGTTGCTATTTTGTTTATTCATGACAATTTGTTTTTGTACAATGTTATTAATATTATTAGTACTATTTATTACATGCATAGTTATCTATATTTTTTATTAAAAACAAGCTTAGATTTGTCCACCTCTCAGGTTTTAGACCATATGGTGCACAGCATGTGTATTTGGATATAAAGGCTGATTTATACTTCTGCGTCAAACGCCGGCGTATGCTATGGCGCTGACGCATAGCCCTTCGCCGTGGCCGTCGCTGACGTGCACCTCTCAAAAACTGTAACTACACGTCGCAACGACGCGTAGCGCAAGCTCTGTGATTGGTCGGCTTGGTATCGCTGACGAGTCTGGGCGGGACTGAGAGCCGCATGAATGGTGCGAGCCTGATGGAGAGATTGTTTACAAGTGTGGAGTCCCGTGAAGGAGTTCCGGATGGAAAGTTTTGTTTTGTGTTTACCTCATAGTTAAAGTTGTTGCACGTCCGCCGGTTCCTGCCTCAAAATGAGCGAGTTTGAGCCACTTGTACATCCCGGAAGTGTTCAGGAAAACAAAAAAGCAGCGAAGAAACTCGACACAGAGGAACATTTGCACATCACTGCCAACTAGCGTTTCGGAAGTGTTAATGCAGACCAACAGAGACAGCGCAGAAGTATAAATGCACAGCTACGCGCGTTGCATGCGCCGTGGGTTACGCCGGTCACTTGACGCAGAAGTACAAACCAGGCTTAACCCAGTTGTTTGACCATCCTTCGTTATTACTGTACATTTATTCATTTGCTGGAAATCAGAACTAAATTTAGAAATAGTAATGCAACCAATCTTTGTGCTTAACAATCAAAACTAATTATGTAGGCTAATGGATGTCTGTGCATAGCCTACAACACCGTTTCCTTATCCACAAAATAGAGAAAGAGGAAGTGAAAGTAAAGGCTGATTGGAGGAGGCTCATTCTTTATCCTCATGTTTAACCGTTTCTCGCTAGTGAAGCGTTCAGATTTTCCACTTACAAAGTCCGCCATGTAAATAGTAAATGCTCTATGGCACGATGCAACTGACTCTTAAAGAAAATGGGTCATGAGACTCTGATTGGTTTATTCTCAAAACCCACCCATAACTCATTAAGAGAATAGACTCAACACTGTTAGACCAGGGCGCCGTGGCGCCGTGTATTTTTCCATCCATAAAATAGCAAAAGTGGAAATTCAGACACGCCCTTAACGCTTTTACCCCCTGCGCTTAGACATTGCGCCTAGATCGTTAAAATAGAGCCCATTGACTTGACTCACAAAAAGTTGCAAAAACAAGCCCGGTGGATTTAACAAACTTGCTGTGAAATTGTTTTACAAATAAAAATGATATTTTACAAATAAATACAGCCCCTCTGACAAACATCATACTCAAAAATAATGAAAAATGAACAACCTAAATTAATTTAATTCCCTTTTCCATTGAACAGTTTGGTTTTAATTAAGTTGAAATGTGAATGGAAGCTTCAAACTGAAATGATCTTAGCAACCTTTGGAGCTTCCCCTCAGGTCTGTCGATAAGGCTCATAATACACGTTTAAGACAAAAAGAAAAGAAAATCTTCTGCAATCTCTCTGCTGAACTATTGTGCGACACCTACCCACAGTTCTCCTGACAGTACTGCTGGTCTATCGCTTGGTGATTTTGTGTTATGAAGATGGATTGTATTGTCGTGTTTGTCCCTGCAGAGACGATATGAACAGAGACATCATGCTTTATTGGCCACAGTTTGATTTCATTACATTATCATCATTATTATTATTATTATTAAGAATTAGTTTGATTTATTATTAATTATCAGTCATTATCATTATTAAATTGTCAATATAATAAATTCCTAAAAACCACATTAGCTTACAAACAAATATTTGTGCACCAAATTGTGAAAAGTCTAATGCTGTGTTCACACCAGATGCGGCACGCGCGTCAAGCGCAAGTGATTTACATGTTAAGTCAATGCAAACTCGCGAATAGACATTCTGCAGCACGATACGCGCGAATGATGCAAATTGCGTGAATGGCGCGGGGTGAATTGAGCGTTTTGCGCATTTAACGCGAAATCTCTCGAATTCCAAAATCTGAACTTCAGCGTACATTCGCGCCGCGTTAACCAATCAGAAGCTTGCTCTTGTGGGGGCGTGATTGTGATGTAGAACCTGATGTCGGTGTTCAGAGGGAAATCCTCCAGCCTTCACCGACAACAGTTCATCAAACTGGGCTGGGCTCAGTCAGAAGCACCGCTGAAAGTCTCCGTCATCCAGGTAAAGTTTCTGGAGGAGTTTATGAGCTCACAGAGCTGGATGCACCTCTGAAAGCATGTAGTGGACTCAGACACGACCCTAAACATATCCATGGTGTTTTTCAATCTTCATAAAGCACATTAACACTGTTATTTTCTTCATAAAATCCATGTTAGCTATTTAACAATGAAGCTAGAGTCTTCGGGCAGACAGAAGCCCTGCCCATCACGCGAATCCGCGTCTGTTCTGAAGTGAATTTGACACGCGAATGAAGCGGGGTTTGACGCGCGAATGAAGCGAGTAACCTCAAATGTTCAAGCGGCTATTTATGCGCGAATAGTGCAATTTATCCACGCGTTCCGCATCTGGTGTGAACACAGCATAACACAGGGGTCACCAATCTCGGTCCTGGAGGTCCGGTGCCCTGCAGGGTTTAGTTCCAACTTGCCTCAACACACCTGCCTGTATGTTTCAAGTATACCTAGTAAGACCTTGATTAGCTTGTTCAGGTGTGTTTGATTAGGGTTGGACACCGGCCCTCCAGGAACAAGTTTGGTGACCACTGGTCTAACAAAATAATTGATTAAATAAAATCCAACCTCGCAATAAAACCCAACATGCTTTATAAAACATCAGGGTTTTTTAACCAACTTACAGTCAGTAGAGTTGATCAGCTTCTCCGGCAGGCTTTCTAACCACCCTGAAAAGGACAGCATGGAAACGAGTTCGGATGAAGACAACAGCGCATCTGTAAAGGCATATTTGAAGACCGAACACCGTCCGGTACAGCGTCTTTTACCTTCGACTGTTTTTCTCAGATTGGTGACTACGTGTGACAGAAAGTTGAAAGGGACGACGGTGTCTGTCAGGTTGGTGCTGTGATTGGGAATCGAAGTAGAGGGACAGCAGTAGACCTCGTCTGAATAAAACACATTGGAGAAATCGATGTCTGGAGGCCAGGGACCAGGAGAGGCAGTAGAGGCCGCTGAAAACAAACAAAATAAACTGAACTATACAAAAAAGAACAATGATCAGAATATATATATATATATATATTTATATATATATATATATATATATATATATATATATATATATATATATACACATACATACATAAACACATACATACATACATACATATATATATATATATATATATATATATATATATATATATATATATATATATATATATATATATATACACATACATACATACATAAACACATACATACATATATACGCAATGTCAAAAACAAACAAAATAAACTGAACTATACAAAAAAGAACAATGATCAGAATATATATATATATATATATATATATATATATATATATATATATATACATACATACATAAACACATACATACATACATATATATATATATATATATATATATATATATATATATATATATATACATACATACATACATACATACATATATATATATATATATATATATATATATATATATATATATATGGTTCGCTGGTTCGAACCTCAGCTCAGTTGGCGTTTCTGTGTGGAGTTTGCATGTTCTCCCTGCCTTCGCGTGGGTTTCCTCCGGGTGCTCCGGTTTCCCCCACAGTCCAAAGACATGCGGTACAGGTGAATGGGGAAGGCTAAATTGTCCGTAGTGTATGAGTGTGTGTGTGAATGTGTGTGTAAATGTTTCCTAGAGATGGGTTGTAGCTGGAACGGCATCCGCTGCATAAAAACTTGCTGGATAAGTTGGCGGTTCAGTCCACTGTGGCGACCCCGGATTACTAAAGGGACTAAGTCGACAAGAAAATGAATGAATAATAATAATGGTAATAATATTAACAATAATGGCGGTTCATACTGCTGTGGCGACCCCAGATTAACAAAGAGCCGAAACTAAAATAAATGAATAATAATAACAACAACAACAACATCTAAACGTGCCAATCTAGTTGGTATTTCTTTTAAATACAACTAATTTTGTCTTAAACGAGCATAAGCAGTTAGGAAAGCGATCAAATACTTTCATTAAAGATCTGAGCATTTTTAAAGTGACACCGGCAGCTTTCACATGTGGTCTCCCATCCAGGTACTGACCAGGAACAGCCCTGCTTAGCTTCAGTGGGCAACCGTGTGCAGAGAGCTAGCTGCCAGCTATTTATTTTATATATAACACCTTCAAAATTAATGTTGTTTGCTCTAATATTTATCTTAGATTGTCTTTCAGTTTTAGGCTAAATCAGGTTTTGTAAAATAAATTTTTTATATTGTATAATAAAATATCAATGTATTGTTTTATTATTGTCATAAACTTTAAGGCACTTCAAGAGTTTACACTCAGCTGATGATTTATCATACGCTTGTTTGGCATGCTGTCCTGAAGAGAGCGCGGGACAGTAAGGACCAGGGCCGGCAGTGTTCTTGCTGTGGGGCTAATAGTGCTAACCACTGGGCCGCCGTGCCGCATAATCTACGAGGAGTAAAGGAGGAGAAGGGGGAGGAAGGGGGGTTTCTTCCAGACAAAGGTAAACATTAAATGAAGACTGTGGTTATTTATAGTAACTTTGGAATCTTTTAATTGGGGAATCGTGATTAGCTAATGCGAGACCGGCTGTGGTAAATCGTAAACACGCGATCCACTCGAAATCAGTTTATAAATAAACTTCGCATGATGAGTGCTGAATTACTCTGTGTTGACAGGTGTCTTCTTAAAAGTGAGACCATGCTTAAATCTGTGCACCAAAGCGTTGAAGACTGGCAATCATGAAAGTTGATGTGATTTTAGGACCGCTTTTGAAACTGCCACAGCAAAGAAATCCAAAATAAATAGTGTTTACTATTTAACCCAGTTTTTATATTCCCGGTTTTAATAACGTTCATTCATTCATTTTGTTTTCGGCCCCTTTATTAATCCAGGGCCGCCACAGCCAAATGAACCACCAATTTATCCAGCACATTGTTTTACGCAGCAAACGCCCTTCCAGCTGCAACCCATCTCTGGGAAACATCCATACACACTCATACACTACAGACAATTTACCCTACCCAATTCACCTCCACCACATGTCTTTGGACGAAACCAGAGCACCCGGAGGAAACCCACACAAACACAGGGAGAACATGCAAACTCCACACAGAAACGCCAACTGACCCGGCCAAGGCTCGAACCAGCGACCTTCTTGCTGTGAGGCAACAGCACTACCTACTGCGCCACTGCGTCGCTGTTTTTATAACACCTTTTTAATGTTTAAGATGCAGATATGAAGCAAGATAACCCTGGATCTGTTAACCGAGAGATTGGAATGACCCGGGGTTGAGGATTTCAAGTGTAAAGGGTCCAACCGAATATGCCTAAATATCTGCATACAGTACCTGTGGTCAGTGCCGCTGGCGTGGTGTAGGCTGGTATAACGTTGGAGTCGTTGAAACTGTAAATGAAAAGAAAACAAGGGTAAAACCTCACTTTACTGCCACATATATATATATATATATATATATATATATATATATATATATATATATATATATATATATATATATATATTACTGCCACATTGAAGTAACAATAACAAGCATGGCAAGCAATCTGATTTAACGTGCTGAGTCATTGAGCACCTAACATATACAGTTGAAGTCAGAATTATTTGCTCCCTTTGAATTTTTTTTTTTTACTAAATATTTCCCAAATGATGTTTAGCAGAGCAAGGAAATCTTCACAGTATGTCTGATGATATTTTTTCTTCTGGAGAAAGTCTGATTTGTTTTATTTCGGCTAGAATAAAAGCAGTTTTTAATTTTTTAAACACCATTTTAAGGTTAATATTATTCGCCCCTTTAAGCTATATTTTTCTCGATAGTCTACAGAACAAACCATCGTTATACAACAACTTGCCTAATTACCTAACCTGCCTAGTTAACCTAATTAACCTAGTTAAGCCTTTAAATCTCACTTTAAGCTGTATAGAAGTGTCTTGAAGAATATCTAGTCTAATATTATTTACTGTCGTCATGGCAAAGATAAAATAACTCAGTTATTAGATATGAGTTATTAAAACCTAAAAGTTATTAAAACTGTTAAAAGTTATTAAAATCTTCTCCCAGTTAAACAGAAATTGGGGGGGAAATAAACGAGGGGCGGTAACACTTTAGAATAACTATCCGTTATAACTAGTTAATAGTTCATTAATAAACTGTTAGTTAATGAGTTATAAATGACTTGTTAAATAAAAGATAATAGTTTGTTATTTTTTAATAACTGTGCCTTATAGATAACCAATAGATAACTTACAAGCTGTTAGTTAACAAGTTACAAACGGTTTGTTAACTGTATTTTAATGATTTATAACTATACCTAATAAATTAGTATTAGACCATGAACAAGCTGTTAGTAAATTACTTACTAAAGACTTGTTAAGTATCAGTTAATAGTTTATACATGTTATTGGGATGTTATTCTAAAGTTGCAACTATTCCTCATTTATTAACTGTTAATAAATGAGGAATAGTTGCAACTAGAATAACGTTCCTTTAAGGTAATAAAATCACTGCTTAGGCTACACGGTAGAATTTTAATAAGAGTATAATCTTAATCATATTAAAATCAGAGTATCAGAAAGTCTCTGGTGAAGTCGCGAGCTGTCAAAGACAGGGGATTACTCTGCCTTTCAGCATGAGCCCTCCAAGTTTAGCGTGTTTCCTCATTAAACGCAACGAAAGCGTATGCTTCGCATTGTTGTGTAAGAATCCTTGTGAAATACAGTAATACTTTAGGACGCTTAGTTTAAGCAAATTTGATGAACGGGATCATGCGTGTTGAATCTGAGGGGAGTCGCTCCAGTATGGAAGGCCGTTGGGGCCAAAACGTCTGCAGCGCGTTGTGTGTGTCTTTCTGTTTGTGTCTGTGTCAGGCCCGTTGAGGGGTGTCAGGGGTGGAGTGAGTGACGTATCTGAGTAGGGGCGAGAGCGGTGTGCAGTGTATTTAACAACCGGTTTGCGAGAGATTATCATTTATTTGCAATTCCTGTATTTTGGCATTTTTTTGCAGTCCACTTAGAATCCAACATGGAAATCAATGTTTTCTTTATTGGCATTGATTGTTTTGAAATTTAAATGTCATTAACATGCCTGTGTTTTAATTTCTGTAATTAATATGGCTTTCAAGCCAGGATCTTGATGGTTTATTGTGGGTATGTTGTTTACATGAAGAAATCTGTGTTACAAGTTAAACAAAAATTCTATTAAACAATTATATTTAGAATTTTAATAGTTTTTGTCTTGCGTTTACATTAATTTTACATTTGAATAGCAAAAATTACAAGTTTCAGTATTTTAAATGCAATTAATCGCGATTAATTGCGATAATTTTTTTTTTAAAAGGTGCGATTAATTAGTTAATTTTTTTAATCGATTGACAGCACTATTTATAACACATTAACTAAAAGTTTATTACTGATCTATTAACTAGTTATAACGGATAGTTATTCTAAAGTGTTACCCTGGGGGCTAATAATTCAGGGGGGGCTAATAATTCTGACTTCAACTGTATGTTTTTAGCTGTCACATAATTGATGATAACATTTACCTGCTATTGAAATCCATGTCCTCTTGTAAGGTCAACATATAGAGAGCAGTGATAGAAATGACACTGCAAAACAACAAGATCAAATAAGGTCAAACGCAGGCCGATACTTCATTTGATCTCAACCTCTCCTCGGTACATCCAACGCATTGCATGTCAGGTCAGTTTGTAGTTGTTGGTGTCGCTTTGTAAAGAATCTCAGTTTATTTAGACTGAAAATGTAATATGATTGTAAAGTAGATGATGTGCACTTGAGATTAATAAATAACACTGCAGTCATGCAAATAAACAGCCAAGATGCCTGAACATATTTACATTTGCTAGCCGCAGCCATATCACCCTGCAGCCCAAGAGCCGTTACTCACTGAAGCTGAGCAGGGCTGAGCCTGGTCAGTACCTGGATGGGAGACCATGTAAAACTAGGCTGCTGTTGGAAGTGGTGTTAGTGAGGCATCATCCTCACCTGCCATAATGAGATGTATACTAATGATAAAAGAAGTATTTGTCCACTGATCTGTGCTGTAAATGCAACTTCTGTTTGATTTCAATCTTTTTTTATTAGAAAAAAGGCTGTATTTTATGTATCTCTTGTCCAATTACAGCGTAGGAAGCGAGGCAGCACCAAGCTCTGCTTCGGGTCAGATTGCTCAATCCCTTGGCTCACTCAGTGTAAAGCTTTATTAAATTGTTTTTATACATTGTGGACGTTTTTATTATAGGTCCTTGATTTCCATATAATAGGTCATGTATTTCACATGTCTATCTCTTATTCAGTGCTAGAATCTGACATAAGGTCGCTCTGAAAAGACGTGAGGTGAGGCATGCAGTAGCATTGCCGCACTGAAGAGGGCGTGCGTGGGTTGTTAAAAGATCAGATATGGTTGCGGCCGGAAGTTAACGAGAATTATATATATTATTCATTACATTTTCCATTTATTGTATTTTATTAACGTCTACCCCCATCCCAACCATCACAGCACTGTAAAAACAGCAGCTGTTCCGAGTATTATTTATGTCATCTATTAAATTACCCAATAAATTGTATTTTTTAACACCTACCCACCACCCCAACCCTAAACGGTCACAGCACTGTTAATATACTGAATATTGTTATACAGCAGGGGTGGCCAACCCTGCTCCTGGAGAGCCACCTTCCTGCAGATTTCAGTTGCAACCCATATCAAACACACCTGCCTGTAATTATCATGTGGTGTTCAGGTTCTAATTAATTGGTTCAGGTGTGTTTGATATGGGTAGCAACTGAAATCTGCAGGAAGGTGGCTCTCCAGAAACAGGGTTTCCCTACTGAAAAAAAACATCTTAAACCAGCCTAGGCTGGTTGACTGGTTTTAGCTGGTCGACCAGGCTGATTTTAGAGGGGTTTTGGCCATTTCCAGGCTGGTTTCCAGCCATTTCCAGCCTGGTCTTAGCTGGTCAGGCTGGGAGATGACCAGCTAAAACCAGCTTGACCAGCCTAGCCAGGCTGGGAGCCCAGCCAAAACCAGCTATGTCCAGTTTAAACCAGCCTGGTCAAGCTGGTTTTAGCTGGATTTAGCTGGTCATTTTCCAGCCTGACCAGCTAAGACCAGGCTGGAAATGGCTGGAAACCAGCCTGGAAATGGCCAAAACCCCTCTAAAACCAGCCTGGTCGACCAGCTAAAACCAGCCTAGGCTGGTTTAAGCTGGATTTTTCAGCAGGGCTGTTATACAGTGTCATTAAAAGATGCTGCTATATCAATGTGCGTATCACAACTCCTGCCGGCCGCATATCAGATCTAGACTTTACCTGCGCGTGTGAGCTCCCGTTATTCTTGTTTAGCGGTTGCTCTTCTCCTGCGCAGTAAAGTTCCACAGGAGTTCGTTATTTTATGTTTTGCTCTGACTTACTGCAAAAAAATCCCTGATGTCAGCTCAAAAATTTCTCACAACTGGACTCTCAATCAATTTATTATTTGATATTTTCTTATGCTGTGTTCACACCAGACGCCGAACGCACGGATAAATCACGCTATTCGCGCGTAAATTGCCATGTAAGCATTTGAGTTTACTCGCTTCATTTGCGTGTCAAATCTGCTTCATTCGCATGTCAATTCGCGGATTCGCGTGATGGGCAGGGCTTCTGTCTGCCCGGTGACACTAGCTTCATTGCTAAATGGCTAAAATGGATTTTATGAAGAAAATAACAGTGTTTATGTGCTTTATGAAGCCTGAAAAACACCATGTCTGAGTCCACTACATGCTTTCAGAGGTGCATCCAGCTCTGTGAGCTCATAAACTCCTCCAGAAACTGAACCTGGATCACGGAGGCTTTCAACGGTGCTTCTGACTGAGCCAAGCCCAGTTTGATGACTTGTTGTCGGTGTCGCCTAGAGGATTTCTCCAGGACACCATCAATAGGTTCTACATCACAATCACGCCCCCACAAGAGCAAGCTTCTGATTGGTTAACGCGGCGATTTCAGATTTTCGAACTCGAGAGATTCGCGCGAAACGCAAATTAAGCGGCTCAAACGTGCAAAAAGCTCAATTCGCCCCGCGCTATTTGTGCGTATCGCGCTATTCACAATGCGCAATTCGCGTCATTCGCGCCTCGCCATTCGCGCGTATCTCGCCGGAGGATGTCTATTCGCGCGTTTGCATTGACTTAACATGTAAATCACTCGCGCTTGACGCGCGTTCCGCATCTGGTGTGAACGCAGCATTAAAGTAGTAGTTATATAAACTTGGGAAAATAGTAAAATAGTAAAAATAAATAAAATAAAAATGTATAGTTTCAATTTAAAGTTATATCTATTTTTATATATATATATTTAAAGTTATATATATATATATATATTTAAAGTTATATATATATATATATATATATATATATATATATATATATATATATATATATATATATATATATAAATGTGCATTTATGATGTGAGTTTCACACAGGTGAGTGGGCTTCACAAACCACCTGTAGAAACACTCTTCAAGCTATATATAAAACTGTTGAATCGTTGAATCGACGAATGTCTCCTCACTTTTAAGTCGCTTTGGACAAAAGCATCTGCTAAATGATTAAACGAAAAAAAACGATAATCTCACTACTGAATATTCCATTGTAGTATTAGTGATATTGTCCAAACTTTGTGTGGCCTACAGCTCAAAACAGATTTAGGAAGCTTCATGGAATTGGTTCCTATGGCTGTGCAGCTACATTCAAGCCTTACATCACCAAATGCAATGCTATGTATGGGACGCAGTGAAGTAAGCCAGATCAACTAGAGGTGACTCTAGACCAATCACGCTTCTCTGTCTGGCAATCTGAGGGTCCAGTTTCTCCAAAGGTTCGTACGAAGGTTCAGTCAATTAGTGGAGTGAGTCAAACCAATAAAACTACATGGTTGATTTTCCAGCATTGCCTGTTTTCTTTGTAAAGTTGCTATGACATTATCTGTGTTGCATGAAGCGCCCTAGGAATAAAAGAGACCTGACTAATCTGTCCTTTATAGGCAAGTTCAGATATAGGGTCAAATGTATTTTAAAACATCTTACCAAAGAGCCATGGTTGTGACTAGCATGATAATGCTAGCTTGGAATACTCGGTGTTGAAGACAGTGGTTGTATCTCCCACAGAAGTAGTTCTGGAAGAGAAATATGAAGGTGTCACATTTGTACAAATCAGTGTTGAAAATGTTAAGTAACATGGTTTTCGTTACTTTGCTAGATTGAGAGGGAGATGGTACTGGTGATGGCAGTTCTGCACGGGATGTGCAGTTTTTGTTGATCTTCCTGTGACAAAAAGATTTCAGTAAACATCAGATTTCAGGGGTTTGCATGAAGACACAAACAGTGTGTCTGGAAAGCATTCACAGCACTTTTTTTTTCACAGCCTAATTGCAAAATGTATTTACTTCATAATTTTCTTCAGAAATCGACAACCTGTACCTCATAATGATAACGTGAAATATGTTTTAATACTTTTGTAATTGTATTAAAAATAAAAAAAATTAAATAAATACATACACGTTTCAAAAATCGGAAGTACATAAATATTCACAGCCTTTGCGCAATACTTTGTTGAAGCACCTTTGACACCAATTACAGCCTCAAATCGTTTTGAGAATGAAGCTACAAGCTTGGCCCACCTGTTTCTCCCATTCTTCTCTGCAGTTTCTCCATAAGGTTGGATGGGTCGCATTATTGCACGCTTTTTCCAGATATGTTTAATAGGGTTTAGGTCTGGGCCCCCACCCCCACACAACCAACCCTACTTTCCCTCCTTTCAAACGTGCGACACGGTGGCCAGTGATTAGCGCTGTTGCCTCACAGCAAGAATGCCCTTGGTTTAATTACCCTCCAAACCAGGCGACATTTCTGTGCAGAGTTTTGCTCGTTCTCCCCGTGCTCGCGAGGGTTTTTCTCCGATTTCCTCCCACAGTTCAAATTCAAGCACCCTAAACAATTGATCCCAAATATTTACAGCCAAGGTCTGGGTACACCTCTTCTCAGCCATCCATATCTGACACTTCGCTACAAATAAGCAAGGGGGGCAGTCATCGAGATCTACCAGAGCTCAAACTCCCCTGCAACGGGAGGGAGCCCAGGGCTTCAAGGATCTCATAAGCTCAGGGCTCTCTCCCGGGACAGCACGCCAAACAAGCCTTATTATCAATCATCAGCTAAGTGTAAACTCTTGAACTGTGTGCTGATGGTCGTTTTCTTTTTTGAAACCCCAGTCTGAGATCACATACATTCTGGAGCAGGTTTTCAACAAGGATGTCTCTGTCCATTGCTGCGTTCGCCTTTTCCTCCATCCCGACTAATCTCCACGTTCATCCTGCTGAAAAATATCTCCACAGCTGATCCTGCTCCACTTTGATCACTGTAGTGATGGTACTGGCCATCTAACGGGTGTTGCCTGGTTTCCTCCAGTCACGATGCTTGGCAATAAGAACAATCGGAACAGAGAATTTGGTTTCTGATGGTCTGGGAGTTCTTCGGGTGCTCTTTGGTCAAGCTCCAGGCATCTGTCATTTGGCTGTACTGAGGAGTGTCAGCAATCTGGTTGCTCTACCATACAGGCCTGATTGGTGAAGAGCTGCAGAGATACTTGATCTTTGGGAAGTTCGTGTTCATGTTCTTAGACACCTCCCTGACCTTAAAGGTAAGATAAGGTCCTTATGCCCTGATCTCTTAGTTTGGCGGTGGCCAATCTAGAGGAGTATTGGTGGTTACAAAACTCCTTCTCTTTTCTGATGATAAAGGTCACCGTGGTTACTAGGATCTTGATGCTGCAGAAATTTTAGCAGCATTTTCTGTACCCTTCCTCAGATCTGTGCACACATACAATCCTGTCTTACGCTGCGTTCACACCGAATGGCGTGACGCGAATTGCGCGTTTGACACGTTTAATGTGTGTTTTGCGCGAATCACTCGAGTTCGAAAGTCTGAACTTTAGCGAAATTCGCGCCGTGTTAACCAATCAGGAGCTTGTTCTTGTGGGGGCGTGATTGTGACGTATTGCCTGTTGGTGGTGTCCCAGGAAAAATCCCTCAGCAGACACCGACAAGAAGTTCATCAAACTGGGCTGGGCTCAGTCAGAAGCACCGCTGAAAACCTCCATCAGCCAGGTTCAGTTTCTAGAGGAGTCTATGAGCTTAAAGAGCTGGATGCACCTCTGAAAGGATGTAGTGGACTCAGACACGGCCCTAAACGTATCAACGCTGTTTATCAGCCTTCATAAAGCACATCAACACTGTTATTTTTTTTATAAAATCCATGTTAGCCCTTTAGCAATGAAGCTAGAGTCACAGGGCGGACAGAAGCCCTGCCCATCACGCGAATCCACGTCTGTTCTGAAGTGAATTTGACTCGTGAATGAAGCGCGTTTGACACACGAATGAAGCGAGTAACCTCAAATGTTCACGCGGCTATTTACGCTCGAATAGCGCGATTTATCCGCACGACAACTCCTTGGTGTTCATGGCTTGGCTTGTGCTGAGAATTCATTTATTCATTTTCTTGTCTGCTTTGTCCCTTTATTATTCCTGGGGTCGCCACAGTGGAATGAACTAACTTATCCAGCACATTTTTTACGCAAAAGATGCCCTTCCAGCCGCAACCCATCTCCACACACACACTCATACACAACGGACAATTTAGACTAACCAATTCACCTGTACCGCATGTTGGGGGGAAACCGGAGCACCCGGAGGAAACCCACGCGAACGCAGGAAGAACATGCAAACTCCACACTGAAACGCCAACTGAGCCGAGGATCGAACCAGCAACCTTCTCGCTGTGAGGCGACAGCACTACCTACTGCGCCACTGCCTCGCCACATCTTAAGAATTTCAGTGGAAACAAAAAGGCTTATGACAAAGGTTATGGACACTTGTGTACACCTTTTTTGTTGTTTGTTTGGGTTTTTTATATAAATTTACAAAAATTTCAAACAAGCTTTTCACAATTTCATTATGGGGAGTTGTTTGTAGATTTGTGAGGAGCATAGTACACTTAATTCAGTTGAAATATGGCTGTAACATAACAACGTGAAAACATTGAAGCGCCGTTAACATTTTCCAAATGCACAATACAAAGCTAGGAAAATCAGCACACACGTTTTCATCCTTCAAAAATACAACTCAAATGAAAGAAATAAGGTGCAGACCCTTTAGTAGGAGCTTTGCTGTTGGAGCGCATGCTGCCGAGCGTCTTCAGTTTGGCCAGGCGAGTGTTCCAGACCTCAAGCTCTTGAATGCGACTCTCAAGGTTATCAGTGAGCTTACACAGCTGCTTCACAGCACCCACGTTCTCCATGAAAATCTGTTCCTAGATTAGAAAAAAGACCAACGTTGTGTTACAAATCAGTCTGCCTAGAAAACATCAGCTGCAATTATTCACTAGCTCACCTTGTCCACCATAAGGAACTGATCAATCGTCTCCCCATTTATGCAAGTTATATCCCCCATCTCTCTCACAGCCGAAGGCAGGAGTTCTCTGACTTCCTGCGCGATGATTCCTAATCAAAGAGAGACGGCCCACATAGCAAAATTTCTCTGGCCCAGCTCTGGCCCACACAATCAGGTTTTGCTTGGCCCACATGCCGCAGTGAATTACGGTACATAACTGGACCAAATCTGGCTTCCAGACAAGGGCCAAACACGGACCATATCTGGGCCAAGTCTCAGCCAAGTTAATAACTCGTAACTGGGCCTGAACTGAGCCAGATAGGTTGGTGTGTCACGATTGCAATGAAATTGATAAACCCATGGAGTGATGCGCTTAAGGCACACTCTGGGCACGCTTTTTCTTAAAGTGACCTGATTGGTAGAATTTTTTTTCTTTACTCAAAAATGATTTTAGTGTATTTTAAATGTGGGTCAAGACTGGCCAAACTCAAATGGCCCACTTATCACATTTTTAAATCTGGGCCAAATACTACGTTTTTCATCTGGCCCAAATCTTGTGTGCCGCCTTAAAAACGGTGCCACCTCTGCCAAACCCGGGCCATGTTTGGCCCACATGCTGTATGCCAGTGCCGGATGAATGCCTGCTGTGCCAGCTTTGTGCCAAATCTGGGCCAGAATTCTTTGCTACTAGGGGTGTGATGGTGAGCACCTTGACTGAACACTGTTTTAAAGAAGTTGCGTGCTAATTTAGCTTAGTTTTACCTGTTTCATGACATTGGTCGATCCCCATCCTTGAGGCAAACTCTGGTCTATAATCGTACTCCACAATCCTCATCTGAGCTATCCTCTTGAGCTGTTCCGTTGAATCCACCTGCAGCACAAGAAGACGCAAGAATAGCCAGCTCCATTACCACTAAAGAGAAGCTGTGAACATATGAACATGAAGACAAAGGAACATCGCCGCCAAAAGGGAATCTGCGGAAGGAACTAAACATCCATTTTAAAGCCCTGCCCAACCTGTGAAACTCCAGCCACGATTTGGTCTTCTGAGACAAATTTGGGAAATTGTAAGCTTAAATCTGTGATCTTTGTTTGTTTGACGTGTTCAGCCGATTAATGGCTGTCGGGATAACATTTTCCCTCCATTTTAGTCACTTATATGCAGTGTAACTCAGCTATGATGAGCATCAAACCTGATGAGGCAAACAACTTCAAATCACCACGGGGAAAACAGCCTTTCCTGGTTTTGTTATGGTGGCACACCATGAGCAAAATCGCCGCTACAGTTTGTCTATGTTTGCCGCAAGGTATCATGTCAGTGTCATGGATGAATGACCGCAAACTCCAGGTGAGTTTTCTTGCATATCTGTGTTTGGAGCTTCTTAAGTCATTCAGTCTGACATTATGCCCCCGTTTACACTACGGCGTTTTAGATCAGAAACGATCTGCGTCCACACTAGCGTTTCGCCTAGCGTTTCTGAACATATCTCCGTCTACACTACGCCACCAAAAACGTATGTTACAAGATCATACGCGCACTCTGGGCATGCGTGTTCTAGTATAAACAGGAAGCATGTGTCTTGCTCGGCATTTGGTTATTGTTAGTCAACAAACGCCGGTTGAACAATGAACGCGATGGCAAAGAAAGCAAGAGAGGTATTTTTGTGGACAGACGACGTGGTCGAGTTGTTACTAAACGTATCAAATGAATAACTGCACAATGCCGCCTAAAACAGACAATTGTCCAAACAACGCTCCCATTTCTGTGTCCATGTTGTTGTTTCCAGTGAAAGCTGGTCTGCTGTCTTCTGGTAGCGTTAAAGCCATGTGTTATAGTCATGCGATAGGGGCTTGACGAATAAGGGAAGGATACGCAATGACACAAAAGCCCCAATCAGCTAGCGAATGTCGGCAGCCCCGCCTCCATTTTCAGATGTCTCTGTTTTTCCTCGTCCACACTGAGAGGGAGCAGCAGCGTTTTAGAATGAAAAAAGCCTCTACAGCGTTTCCAAAACGCTTTGTTTTCGGCGTTCGAAAACTCCGGCGTAGTGTGGACGGATGGCGTAACCGTAACAAAACTTATGCATTTTCAAACTAAAACGGGGCCTCTGACAGCTGAAATCTTACAGTGTGATGTGGGAGTCATGTTCATGAAGTCTGACAAGCAACAACTGATTAGAATTTGTAATGTCAACAGAAAAAAAAAATGTTCCAAGAAGCTGAAGACAGATGGATCTGAGCATCTTGGATGAAACTGACCACCTGAAAGCTGCCTTTCAAGGCTATTCTCTTTATCTAGATCAGTGGTTCCCAATTCTGGTCCTCTGGATAATATCGTAATCTTTAGTAGTTCGATTAATATCACAAACACAGATTTAGTTTAAGAGAGATGCAGCACAATCAGAAAGTTACAGACACACCGTTTCCTGAACGACAAAGCCGATTGAATGCTCATCAACTCAGACAGGTGAAGAAACTCAGCAGAGGGACACACTCACTTCTTGAATGTTTTGTTTGGCTCGTCTGTCTGAGGGATGCATGACGTTGCCCATTATCTTGGTGTTCCCGCAAACCACCAAAGCCTCGTCAGGGCTGTCAGTGTTGATGCCGATCCTCCCATGGCACACTATGGACTCTGGGGCATGTCCTTTTTGCCAGAGAACATCACTATCGTTCTCAAACAGACCAGGGTTGGAGGCCTACAGATGAAAAGATGATAAGTTGGAGAACAAATCAAAGTTTTCGATCAATAAAGCAGCTAACTTTGAGGAAAACATGCACTAATCTGTTTGTCAATTGATGTTCCAGTGATTGGGTCTGTCCATGTTTGACCCAAGATGTCATTGACATCTAGCCTGATTCATCAGTAGATCTACAATTTAGTTGCCAAACACAGTATGATTGGCCAAGGCTTTCCTTGTGGAAACACTGCAGTGCCAAAAACAGACATTTTCCAGAACTATACAAGGCTTACTGTCCAAGAATCTGCTGTGATCTAGGTTACACGTGGGTCGCAGAAATAAATGAGGACATCAGAAAAAAAAAAGATGCTAAGTTAAAAAAAATTAAAGTCATTAAAAGTCAAGTCCATTACTAAATGAGTCAATCAATCAATCAATCAATCAATCAATCAATCAATCAATCAATCAATCAATCAATCAATCAATCAAGCCTTTATTGTCACTACACATTCGTATAGCGAAATTGGACCCCCCAGACCATACACAAAACATCACACTTTTCAGGGGAGACAGATCATAGGAGGTAGCATTTAGAAACGAAGAAATATACATTTGGACAGTTAGGCAAAAAAAAAAACCTCCCCCTCAGCTTGCCCTTGAGTAGGACAAAGTGAGAAGAGGGAGAAAAACAGCCCTATCTTAGCATAAGCACACCGGCAAGACACAACATAGACACAGGGGATGGGAACAGGGGTCATGGAAAACAATCCGTTGAGTGCGGGCAGCCAGCTGGTCCAGCAGCCATTTCAAGGCGCAAGTCACAGTCCCGCCCACGCCCCACGTGGGTAAAAGCACACAAAGGCGTTTGGATGGGGATAAAAAAAGGGCCATCCTTTATTACTCCATCGTAATGGAGTAATGAAGTTACCTTCATAACCTAGTTACCTTCATTACTCCATCGTAATGAAGGTAACTAGGGCGATTTTAACCTGTGTTGCTTATGAAAAAGCAAGAATTAGGGATTAAACAAGTAGGTGGGTACGTGGGTGTTGGATTCAAAGGTTCCCAGCAATGTAATTAGCAACTTCAGTCTAGTCAATCTATTTTTAATACAACACCAGGAAGACTTACCCTAACAATGATTCTTTCAGAAACATTCGCGACCAGCAGGAAGCTCTCGTCCTTCACAGTGGCGTACAGACCCACCACCATCATAAAGTACCTATCAAATGCAAACAGACATACAGATAGTGGCCCTATATGACTATTCACATAAAACACTTTACCCATGGAAGCTCAAGCTTGCTTAAATGGGCAAGCTTTTGTAGCCCCTTTAGCTGCCCTTGGCTATGGCCGCATTTTAGGATAACAATGTCTCTTATAGGCTACAAAGACTCTAAAGCGAAGGTCTCAAACTCCATTCCTGGAGGGCCGCAGCTCTCCAACTGACATCTGCTCAATAGTCTCTAGTAGTCTTGAACACCGTGATTTATTAGGATCAGCTGTGTTTGATTAGGGTTGGAGCAAATCTGTGCAGAGCTGCGGCCCTCCAGGAATCCAGTTTGAGACCCCTAAAGCAGGGGTCACCAAACTTGTTCCTGGAGGTCCGGTGTCCTGCAGATTTTAGCTCCAACTCTAATCAAACACACCTGAACAAGCTAATCAAGGTCTTACTAGGTATACTCGAAACACCCAGGCAGGTGTGTTGAGGCAAGTTGGAGCTAAACCCAGCAGGGCGCCGGACCTCCAGGAGCGAAATTGGTGACCCCTGCTCTAGAGGTACATCTTAACTTAAGTTCTAACATTTCTTGGCGTGTTCCTCAAACTATAACTTAAAACATTGCTAGGTGCGGTACCTGCAGGTGATACAGAATTGTTTGATTTGGATGGTAAACGGTGAGGAACTGTGTACTTAATCCCGATCTAGTCCACTCTCCCAAATTTTTATGTTGTATGTATATTTTTCGGGTCCACGGAGGAGCCGTCTTTTGGTTTACTTGTTGGCCCTTTTTCTGCACACTGGAAATGGAACCACACCACAAATTGTTTCATTATAATAACGTGTTTTAGATGTTAGCATTAGTATGTTGGTAAGCTAACATCTGACATCCAAGGCTAACATCCAAAGCTTGCAGTTTGTCCCTTTCGCCAAATTGGATCAATGATTTGTTCGACGTCATCTCATACTTCAGTTTCTCATCAAGTCTTCTGACCAATCACGTGCTCTCTAGTGTCTGACATGACCCGCCCCCTACAAGTGGCTTCTCCTTTGCTTTACTTTTGATACGCTTGAGCTCAACCACTCTCACTGGCAAAGCTAAGATAACAACAAAATAATATTGACATTTCAAAGCACTTTACAGGACCTTTCCCTGCTAAAAAACAGCTTAAACCAGCCTAGGCTGGTTCGCTGGTTTTAGCTGGTTGACCAGCCTGGTTTTAGAGAGGTTTTGGCCATTTCCAGGCTGGTTTCCAGCCATTTCCAGCCTGGTCTTAGCTGGTCAGGCTGGAAGAGGACCAGCTAAAACCAGCTTGACCAGCCTAGCCAGGCTGGGAGCCCAGCCAAAACCAGCTATATCCAGCTTCAACCAGGCTGGTCAAGCTGGTTTTAGCTGGTCATTTTGACCAGCTAAGACCAGGCTGGAAATGGCTGGAAACCAGCCTGAAAATGGCCAAAACCACTCTAAAACCAGGCTGGTCAACCAGCTGAAACCAGCCAACCAGCCTAGGCTGGTTAAAGCAGTTTTTTTCAGCAGTGTTAAAATAAAAATCTCAAGATTTTGGAAGTTTCGCTGCATTCCCTGCAGAAAAAATCCAGCTTAAACCAGCCTAGGCTGGTTGGCCAGTTTTAGCTGGTCGACCAGCCTGGTTTTAGAGGGGTTTTGGCCATTTCCAGGCTGGTTTCCAGCCATTTCCAGCCTGGTCTTAGCTGGTCAGGCTGGAAAATGACCCGCTAAATCGACATAGGTGGTTTTGGCTGGGCTCCCAGCTTGGCTAGGCTGGTCAAGCTGGTTTTAGCTGGTCATTTTCCAGCCTGGCCAGCTAAGACCAGGCTGCAAATGGCTGGAAACCAGCCTGGAAATGGCCAAAACCCCTCTAAAACCAGCCTGGTCGACCAACTAAAACCAGCCAATCAGCCTAGGCTGGTTTAAGCTGTTTTTTTTTTCAGTAGGGCTAATTTTCAAATGAGACTAGATCTAAAGATTAAGACCTTCAAAATAACTCAAATTGAAGCTCCATTCACAGATGACATATTGTTTGTAACTGACCTCTGATCAGGATTGGGTTTACCCTTTTTCCTCATGTTATTGGCAGTGGTTTCGCTGAAGTGCAAGCGTCCTAATGTCACTTTGGTGATTTTGTCTCCTGGTAGATTTACTCTGAAAGGGGCGTTACAATAAAACATTATTGAAATGGTTCTCGGATGCTTCAGTTTAAGTATCCTGACACTCACCTGACCGGCAGGAAAGGCTTCTTGCTTCGGTCCGACTGGGACTGCTCTATAGTGATCGAATGGTTCGGTGCTTCGAGCTGCAAAAACAGTGTCAAACAAATCATCTGTTCAAAATATAAATGATTCTGTTAGGTGTTACGCTAATAATCAGTATTAGCCTTCTATGATACAAAGCAAGCAAGTCAATCTAAGCAGTTAATATGAATTAAAGGGGACCTGTTATGCGAAAATCACTTTTATACGGGGTTTAAACACAGTTGTGTGGCAGCGGTGTGTAAATTGATTGACGATCTCCCTTTGTACTTGTCATCAGTTGGGGAAAGCCTCGCCCCCTAGTGACAATAGGCTCGTTTGAGATGCGCCTTGCCTTGACTGCACTGTAGATGAAAGCAGGTGGCTGCAGTAAGGGCATCAGAAGTCACTTCCCGAATCTCGCTGTTTTGCCGCCTGTGCAGGAGATCACGTTCGCGTTTTTTATCACGGATGAACACATAAAAAAATACTATGGTAAATATTTAGTGTTTTTGGAAATAAAAATCAGTATTGGGTTATGTTTATAGTTGTTGTGATACCATAGCATTTATAGAGTTTAAATAGGCTATTTTTATAATAAACACTATGGTATTGCTCTAAATTACTATAGTATTTTTTTATGTAGGAGTGGATCATACCTGTCAACATTGGGATGTGAAAATAAGGGATAAGCTCACCATAATAAGGGATTTCCCATCCCCCCACCAAAAAAAATGACTAAATATGTTAATTTGAAGCTGTTTCATTGTAAATAAACAGTTAAACGGTCAGTAATTTGTTTTTAAATTATTATTAACAAAAGAAAAATAAATATATACAGTAGCAGCAAGTACATTAGCAAACAGTTCAGCTTATTAAAATTAATATTATAATGAAACAGAATCAAGCTATCAACCTCATTAGCCGTTTCTTCACTGTTTAAAGAGCAACGAATGAATCTCTCATTTAATAATATTTTTTTATTACATTAAATAAGAGGTGTCACTTTAAAAATGCACACATCTAACGTTATAATAAAAGCATTCGACTGCTATCCTAACGTTTTATGCTCATTTAAGACGAAATTAGTGTTTGGAAAAAAATCAACCAAGATCGACATACCTATATGTTATTAATATTATTAATTATGTTTGTATGTCTGTTTAAACACGCACCCAAAAGCCAGACTTTCACTCCGCTTCAAATCGCGTGTACAGAATCCGTTTGGGAAACAGCGTCTGTTTATCACAAGTGTGTCGCAAGCCTACGTTTGAGTGAAGGTTTCGGCCGTTAGATCGCCCCCTGGGGGCTGGCTGCAGTACAAGTCATAAAGCCCGCCTCCTCCGTGTTAATGAAGGAGACTTGAGCCCAAATAAAAAAAAATATTACACTTGCAATAAAATGTCCCGAAAGATAGTTCTGGTGGATTAAGGCACTGGTTATTGTGCTGAAATAGGTGCAGATCTTCATTTTTGTAAACAGTTTGTTTTTAGCAGTAATTTAATGCTGGGCGTGTCATCGTGATTGACAGCTGTGATTGACAGTTTCTCAAATCGCGGCGTCTGAGCTTCGGCAGGAGACTGAAGTAGACTGAAATGTTATTATTCGATTTCTGTGTTATTTTACCATGACAAAATGAGTTCAGCAGTAAACTACAGTTTCTGACATACATGATCCTGGTGGAACACTGTTTATTCGCTAAGTTCAGGGCTTTTTTCGGGCTTTATTAGTTTGCTGATACACGCCTAGCCACCCAGATAGCAAAACACAGTTCCGGCTAGATTCTCGCCTGCCGGAGACTTATCTCTTAGAGCTCAGACTGACTAATGTTACCTCTGCTGGACCTACTCCGGATGCCTGGACTCACTGCCCGATTCCAGTCCGAGTCAATCGAGCCAGATGCGGCGGCGAGCCGGCACTGCCGCATGCGAGCCGGAATCAGCCCGCGACGCCGCGAGTAAGTTATGCGCTGCGGCCTGGAGCTGGCGCGATTGAATATATAAAACCCTCATATTTGTTAACGTTATTACATCCATTTGTGTTGATATGACAGCAAACGCATGCTGAGAAGTTCGGGGGGCGTGGTTGATTTTACATAAAGCGTTTGGTTGGAAGCTCGACTCCGCTCATTTTCGCGGCTCCTCCTCTGGCTCCATCAGACAATCCTTCTGCGCATGTCTGGCTCCAATTTCAGCAGTCTTTTGCGACAGTTTGTGCCCGTCAAGCAGGCGTTTTGCCCTCAAGGCGTTCAATGGGAAAAGGGCTGTCGCGTCGTCCATATTTTTTACAGTCATTGGTTTATCACTATGGAGCACGTCAGCTGAGAGTCACGCACCATTATATGACTGTTTTGAGGATTGTATGGGATGAGCGAAAGCACCTGTAATCAAAAGGAAAGGGAGTCGCGCCGTTTTTAATATTTATTTATAAGTGTTTTCATTCCTAAACAAAGCGGAAGCACAGAAGACTCACGTTTTAGAGCAAGGGGCGACCCCTGGTGGTTCGGAGGTATGGGTAGCGAATAGGGAGGCTCGGTTGTTCAATAAATAGGCTATTTTTATAATAAACACTATGGTATTGCTCTAAATTACTATAGTATTTTTTTATGTGGGAGTGGATCTCTGTTTATCACTGAAAATACGGGAGACTGAAAGACTGAAAATACGGGAGAAATATGGGAAAATACCTTTACGGGATGACAGCGGGATAGAACAGTAAAATACGGGAGAATCCCGGGAAAAACGGGAGGGTTGACAGGTATGGAGTGCAATTGAAATACTGTTGTTAAATAAAGATGGTCAGAACAACAGAAGATGAGCAGCTTGTTACTAGGGCAAGACGAAATCCGCGGACGTTTTCTGCGGAGAATTTTGGTAAAAATCTGCGTAATTATTTTGGAAGTGTCATAACTAAAACCTCAATACACGAATTAAAAAGTAAAAAACTTTTAATGTTTACAATGCCAATCCAAGTAGATCCACTTTATTTGGAAAAACAAAGCAAGTCTCTCATATGATATCTCTACTAAAAGACAGAATTTATATCTGTACACACTGCATTGTGCATAAATCAGATGAACATTTTCATATTAGTCAATAATATTACTGTGATTACTGAATTTACACACATTTACTCAAGTAAATAAACAGAATTAATTCAACAGTGGTAATGTTACAAGAATGTGAGTTGCCGGTTCATTCCGCTGTGGTTAACAAAAAGACTAAGCCGAAAAGAGAAATGTATGAATGAACAAATGGTCCATTTCTATAGCCACTACAGACTTTCTAGAGGGCATTAGAAGTGACATACAGTTGAAGGCTGGATTTTCAGCAGGGAATCAATAAGTGAAAAGGTTGCTTTCCTTTATAAACAATCCTAATCTTAATAACCTAAAGAATCGTTTTCAAACTCAGAAAGCAGCTCATTAATGAAAGGGAAACATTTGGACACATGGCCAATACTAATAATAGTCTTAAATCAGATCGTGTAATATTTTTGTACATTTTCCAGAGAAGTCTCCCATTCATTCAAAGGTAAACCGGAAACTAAAAATACACCGCGTTGCCGCTAGGGGGAAGTGAAGTGACGCCATTGTGAAAAAGCTCTATTGTTTCAAACTAAAACGTCAAGCAGGCATTGCTGGCTTGGCAGTTGGTCTATAAACATAATTTTACACCTCATCGGTATTTTCCATGGAATAATAAAGATATCTTGTACAAAAGGAAGTCTATTTATGCAATCATGCTATGACAATGGAATATTTACTGTCAGTCAATTACTTAGTTGATGAATAGCCTATGGATTGCTTTTGTCATACTCGGAATCCCTTAAAAATTCAAAGTACCTGTAAAACCAAAAGACTTTGCTGTTATTTTTGATGCAATACCAAGAAAAGTATCAATGTTGCGTAATTCCTTATACCATGTCGACCAACAGCCAAAGACAAGTGATGTTTTATTTATTGGGGATGTTAACATTGTTAAAGATAACCCTGCGGAAAAATCCAGCTAAAACCAGCCTAGGCTGGTTGGCTGGTTTTAGTTGGTTGACCAGCCTGGTTTTAGAGGGGTTTTGGCCATTTCCAGGCTGGTTTCCACCCATTTCCAGCCTGGTCTTAGCTGGTCAGGCTGGAAAATGACCAGCCAAATCCAGCTAAAACCAGCTTAACCAGCCTGGTTGAAGCTGGATATAGCTGGTTTTGGCTGAACTCCCAGCTTGGCTAGGCTGATCAAGCTGGATTTAGCTGGTCATCTCCCAGCCTGACAAGCTAGAACCAGGCTGGAAATGGCTGGAAACCAGCCTGGAAGTGGCCAAAACCCCTCTAAAACTAGCCTGGTCGACCAGCTAAAACCAGCCAACCAGCCTAGGCTGGTTTAAGCTGGATTTTTCAGCAGGGAAATTTAGTAATAGATATTTTAGGAATGTATTAAAAGAGAATCGTATACCATCTTCAACAGTCTTCTGGTCATCAAAATTTGGAAACATTGAGTGGAAGAAAGTATAGTACATTTTTATACATAATAAATTAAGACAGGTATCTTTTACAATTGTACACCGAGTTTATCCTGTAAAAGAGTTATTTGAACGGTTTGAAGTTGATAGAGAGAACTCTTGTGATTTTTGTGGGATTGTTAAAGAATCTAGTTTTTCAATGTGTATACTCAAAATTATTTTGGATTGATGTTTCGAACTTTATTTCAAGAACATTTGGTGCACTAATACGAATTGGGTTATGTGATGTCATATTTGCTTTAGTACAAGATGGAATTGATTCAAAAAGTACAACCTATTGTCTTATACCACTAACATTATTCTGTGGAAAATACCATATTCATGTCAAGAAATGGGCCAAAGCTAAGCCAAATTGTGTTCATTTTATAAAGGAGATTAAACAATATGGTTCTACAATATGTAACATTAAAAACAGAAAAAAATAAAAAATGAAGCATTATGTAAATGTCAATTGATAGAATAAAAGTTTTTTTGTTTTTATTATTAACATTATCTTACCTTACCTATATATATATATATATATATATATATATTTTTTTTTTTTTTTTTTTTCCCCTGGCATCTGATTATACTTTGTATAACAGATAATTTACTTCATTTTATTTTTATTTATCTTGATTTTGTTCATAATTGTTGTGAGATGTATTCTATTGTACTATGTTTGTCAATATTTACAATGAAAAAAAAACGACTAAAACGTCAATAAAAGTCATTTTGAAAAACTGCGGTGTTCAATTTTCAACAACGAAAGTCTACAGAGCAGACATAAAAGTCCCATAATGCAATTCAAAAGCATTAATAAACAAAAAAAAAAATCATGAATTGAAAATACACAACCTGCTAAATAACAGATTTTTGTTTAGACAAGTTGCTGAAAAGGAGCATCCCTGCTGAAAAATCCATCTTAAACCAGCCTAGGCTGGTTGGCTGGTTTTAGCTGGTTGACCAGGCTGGTTTTAGAGGGGTTTTGGCCATTTCCAGGCTGGTTTCCAACCATTTCCAGCCTGGTCCTAGCTGGTCAGGCTGGAAAATGACCAGCCAAATCCAGCTAAAACCAGCTCAACCAGCCTGGTTGAAGCTGGATATAGCTGGTTTTGGCTGGACTCCCAGCTTGGCTAGGCTGATCAATCTGGTTTAAGCTGGTCATCTCCCAGCCTGACCAGCTAAGACCAGGCTGGAAATGGCTGGAAACCAGCCTGGAAGTGGCCAAAACCCCTCTAAAACCAGCCTGGTCGACCAGCTAAAACCAGCCAACCAGCATAGGCTGGTTTAAGCTGGATTTTTCAGCAGGGATTTTATGCCAAAAATCAAGTAAAGATCAAGTTCCGATGCCAATTTTCGAACAATTCTATCAGTAAATAGATCACAACTCCACTTTTGACAGGTAATGTGCAATGCTAAGCACTATACACAGGTTTACAGGGGATTGTTTTTTTTCTGCATTTAAAGTTTTTCGAATCCTTCCAGACTTTCAAATAGCTGCATCTCAGCCAAATCCCCAAAAATATAATATATGTCAATGGGAAGTTTATTTATTTAACTTTGAGTTGATGTATAAATCTCAAATATTTAAAAAAAAATAAAATAAAATTATTGCTAGTTTTGTGGTCCAGGGTTTCAGCACAAGATTTAGCTTGTTTTGTCATTACCTTGACTCCAAAGACCTTGACGTGGAAGCTCTCGACCGGCATCAGACCGACGGGCGTTCGAATGAATCTGGGATCTCCGACCATGCCTATGTGAACCGTCACCTGGAAGTGGTTCTTCTTCTGACACACAAAGGCTTCATCGGCTGCGGAGAAGCTGAAACCCTTGTCGGTGTCCACGTGGTAACCCGGAGGTGGCCTACACGAGAGACGTCAAGAGATTGTAACTGTAATGAGATCTGATCCGCATGACGTGCGTGTGAATATTAGCATGGACGCAAATGTGATGCCGATTGTTTTTGGCAACAGTTCGATAATCACATAGTTCATATTTGCGTGCAGAGTTAAATGTAATATTAAGTTGGCAACACTCTGCAGTGAGTTTATTGAACATATGTGACGCACATAAAAGATAACAGACATAACAACAAAGAAAAGACAAACAGGCATATTTAAAGATACCTAATTAATGAAACTACTTCCATACTGGATATATGGAATATCATAAGCTGTATGAGTCAGCAGTTCATGACTAAAATTAATAAGTACTGGGCAAAGACACGTGCGCATAAAAGATGACGACTAACAACAAACAAATTAGCTTTAAGTGAAAAAAATAGCTGCGCAATTGCGATGAACAGTAAAAAATTGATAGCCAATCAGAAACCATGCAGGTTTAAACGTGAACGAGCACCTAAAGTATTTGCCTATCGGAAACTTGCTCTGGTTTAGATGCTACTATACTTATCTGTTTATAATCTTGGTGTTAACGATAACGTTAGACTTCACAATGGTCAAGCAAGCATTAATATCCTGTTCACTATGTGCTTGAAGGGATAGCTTACTAAAAATGCTAATTCTGTCATCATTTTCTCATCCTCCACTTGTTCCAAACCATTTTGGAAGCCACTGACATCTAAGGTAGGTAAAACATTTACTATGGAAGTCGACGGTTACAAGTTTTCAGCTTTCTTCAGTATTCATTCATTTTCCTGCTGCTTAGTCCCTTTATACATCAGGGGAATGAATCGGCAACTATCCCAGCATCTATTTCACACAGTGGATGCACTTCCAGCTGCAAGCCAGTACTGGGAAACGCCCATACACTCTCACATTCACGCACATACACTACTTCCAATTTAGTTGATCCAATTCAACCAAATAGCGCGTGTGTTTGGACCAACACAGGCTCATTTTGAAAACGTAGACGTTTCTGGAGACCGCAATTATGTAGCCGGAGGTACCAACACAATCTCACGGCAATTCCTAACTTTTTCATTTAGTGGCTAATTCGTATGAATTCGTACGATCTAATTCGTACAATTTAGTACGATTTGCTTATCCCCCAATGACGGTAGGGGTTAGGGGTGGGGTCAGGTGCCACGCCTCTTTTTTAAAATCGTACCATTTCGTACGACTGAACTCGTACGAATTCGTACGAATTAGCCACTAAACTGGCAAAACGTAAAATACTAACGTTTTCTCGTGAGATCAGGCTGGAGGTACGTATGGCTGCATTTGAATTTTTTTATGCGAACGCTAGGGGGCGGTGTGACGCGCTTACCGGCTGAGCTTACCTCCTTGTGGAGGGCTTTCCCGATGCAACCAGTTTGTTCGGTTAGCTCGTCGTGTACGCCGACAGACTTGAGATGCAGAGAAGAGTTGACCACGATGATGACGAGAAACGGATTCAAGTCCGAGGAAAAGAGCAGTTCCAGAAATCAAAAACAGAGAATGTGGTAAAATCCAAAAACGTGACAAGGGCTTTCTTTTTCTGGAAGGCTTTTGTAAACCGTTGGTTGGGTTTAGGGAAGTAAGCGGGCGGGCGGGTCAATCTGTAAAATTGGTTGGGTTTAGGGAAGGAGGAGGGTCGATTGGCCGGTCGCCCAGTCAATCATTCAGTCAGTCGACAGCGGACTCTGGTGAGTTCACGAACGGCTCTCGGGAGAGACATTTGAGATAAGAAAAAGCGCACACATCGGCCTCTTGCGAATTAGCGAAAACCAAAACTGCAAAAATATGTGCCTCCCGGTCTTCAGAAACGTCCGCAGGACTACGTTTTCAGACTGAGCCTGGGTTGGTTTGGATTGTGGGGGAAACCGGAGCACCCGGAGGGAGAAACATGCAAACTTGACACAGAACTTGTTCAGCCGGGACTCGAACCAGAGACCTTCTTGCTGTGAGGCCACAGTGCTAAGCACTGAGCCAACCCTTTCTTCAGTATAATATATGATATTATATAATATACATTGCTTAAAATACCTATCAACAAAAATCCCAGAAGATACTGCTTTATTGTGAGACATAAACGTTATTCAGAACCTGAGATACAACAGTACTATGTGTTTGAACATGTACCATGGTAAGGACTTTGGTTATGGCGATTTGAATTACCAAAAAAAGCTGTAATATCTAAACCAGAGATGCCAAAACTAGGGCCTGCAGGCCAAAGTTGGCCCAGGGTAACCTTTGATTTGGCCGTCATCCCATCTGTGAACAGATAGGGATGGTTTAGAGTTTGTCAATTCAAATTTAATGTAGCATTTTGTTTGTTTGTTTGTTTTATTGCTAAACGCTAACTGGAATTAAATGTTTCAATTAAATGGCGTAAATTAATCAGACATACTGTCACCTGCCAATGCAGAGCCTTTGGTGAGCGAATCTAGTCAAAGGCAGACTCTGCTTGACCTGTGTTTTCAGCATTGAACTCCGCTGTGTTATAAATGTGATTGTTTATGTTTTTATTGCAACCATTTAATATCATTTACTATTTATTTTGAAATTTTATGAATAATTAGGAAGTTAATCATGACAACTTAAAATGTAACATAGATTGGTATATTTACCCTAGACCAGTGGTGGGCAAACCCGGTCCTGGAGGGTCGGTGTCCTGCATAGTTTAGCTCCATCTCTAATCAAACACACCTGAACAAGCCAATCAGTGTCTTCAAGATCACTAGAAATCTATCAGCAGGTGTATTTGATTAGAGTTAGAGCTAAACTGTGCAGGAGACCGGCCCTCCAGGACCGAGTTTGCCCACCCCTGCCCTAGGCCCACAGCTCTCAATGATATTTGGTTTTTGGCCCTTAATGCGAAAAAGTTTGGACACCCCGATCTAAACCTTTGTACGCAGTGTTAAGGGTCTTACAGTGTTTCAGATCTGCTGTTGTGGAGTGTGCACCACTGACTGGGCTGATAGCGATCCCACGTGAGCTGCTGGTGAAACCCGCATGCCGGACTTCCACCGGCGGTGTCGCTTTCGCACGACTGCGCTTCATACGAGCCACTCTCCGGACCTGAACACAAAAAAGCAACCATTAATGGAGACCTATCATGCAAAAATCCCTTTTTAAGAGGTTCAAACATGGTTGTGGGGGAACGTTGTGTGCATATCGCCAGCCTCTAATGGTTTCATTCATTCATGTTTTTATAATCAGACTTGATAAAAACAAGAAACACTTTGGCATTCTCCCATTATACGTGTCATCAGAGGGGGTAAGCCACGCCCACTAATGACCATATCTCCCTCATTAGCATAAACAGCCCTGAGTGAGAAGCAACCGGCCGCCGTTACAAGATTACGAGGCACCTCATTAGCTCCGTAATCTGCCCTATTAGATGATTACGGAAGCATTTTAAATAACCAGTTATTTATAAATAACCCCCCCTTTCCCACTTACACCCCTACTTCCTCCCTTTTTTTCCGATAGGGCGACACGGTGGCCCAGTGGCTAACAATGTTGCCGCACAGCAAGAACACCGCTGTTCCAACCTCCTATCGGGCTGGTTGGCGTTTCTGTGCGGAGTTTCCATGTTCTCCCCGTGTTTGCGTGGGTTTCCCCTAGGTTCCCCGGTTTCCTCCCACCGTCCAAAAACATAAACCACAGCTAATCGACTAAACCAAATGGTCACCCAAGACAACCTTAGTTTACACTTCTCACACGGTGACAAGCAGGGGAGTTCTCGAGAGCTACCTGAGCTCGAACTCCCCTCTCGCCCTTCTAACAGGACGGAGCCCCGGGCTCAAGGATATTACGAGCTCAGGGCTCTCTCCCGGGACAACATGACAATTACGCTTTATTGATTTACAGCTAAGTGTGAACTCTTAAAGTAAGTTTTAGGATGAACACTGGTCTCCATGGACTGCCTTCTACGCCTATGTTCTCAGATTTTCACCGAGGTAGCATTAGTCTTGTTCCCGAATCTACCATTATGCTGATGCACTAGTGTTTGTAGCTCCGCCCTCTTTTGAACAGAACACAATCTCATTTCAATTGACCAAAATGGCACGATTTGAATCAAAGCCTAAAATGGGCAGTTTCAAAAAGATATTAGCCTGGTGATGAGCGGTGCCACGTTTTCTCCGGACATAACGCCTGGCATTCACTCCAAAGAGTTCTATTTTAGTCTCATCAGACCAGAGGGTTTTGCTTCTTATGGTCTGAGAGTCCTTCAGATGCATTTTGGCAAATTCCAGGAAGGGGGTGTCTTTCGTCTGGCCACTCTACCATACAGGCCTGATTGGTGGATTGCTGCACAGATGGTTGTCCTTCTGTAAAGTTCCCTTCTCTCCACAGAAGAACGCTGGAGCTCAGACAGAGTGACCATCGGGTTATTAAACACCTCCCTGACTAAGGCCCTTCTCCCCTGATCACTCAGCTTGGATGGCCGTCCTACTCTAGGAGGAATCCTGTTGGTTCCAAACATCTTCCACTTACGGATGATGGAGGCCGCTGTGCTCATTAGAACTTTCAGAGCAGCAGAAATGTTTCTGTAACCTTCCCCAGCCTTGTGCCTAAATCCTGTCTCGGAGATCTACAGACAATTCCTTTGCCTTCATGCTTGGTTTGTGCTTTGACATGTACTGTCAACCCTGGGAGCTTATATAGACAGGTGTACGCCTTTCAGATCATGTCCAATCTACTGAATTGACCACAGGTGAACTCCAATGAAGCTGCTGAAACATCTCAAGAATGATGAGTGGAAACTTGTATATATATATAAATAGCCACAAATCAACATTTACAAATCACAAAATAAATCCCTGTCACCTGATGGAATACTTACAGAATGATGGTTTGTCCCATACTGGGTCTGTGGACTGCTCCGGGTGCCCCTCGAAAGAGTTTGACCTTCTTCTTTTCTTGTTTTCGTGAAAACTATTCCTTTTAAAGCAAGCAAATCACACTGTGAACACAATGAAGAAATGGCATAACGAAGGAAAACAGCACTGTCATCCTTACCCTTCATGCTGGTTGTGTTTTGGAGGCATATAATGGTACACAGTCGCTGGGAGAGAAGCATGGGGCATACATGAGGAGGCCGCAGCAGCATTCGCTGGCAAATGTCCTGCTGGATGAGCTGTTGATAGGCACTGGGGATACTGGGGGACACCAGGGATGGGTGCATACTTGCATGTGGTTGCTTCTGTAGTTGCGTTTACACTGTTCTGAGAGACCAAAGCAGGAGAAATAGCCTTGATATGAGTCCCCAAGTTTCTGCCAACGTCATACACGTGTCCAGAACCTTCACAGTGATCTTGTTTTCGGTCTTTGAAGGGACAGGGTGGTGGGAAGGCGGCTGCTGATATGCTATATGCATCCTGGCTGCATTGTTCAGAGGACCATCGGGAATCTTGTGGACAGAAATACGGTTTAATGGCTTCAACAAATGCGTTGTACAATGGAATGTATTATTGGAGAAGACATCACCTCGAATTTGCGGTGGTGAACTACGTTCTGATGCAGAATCGGGTGGTGATTCAGGTAAGATGCTGAGAAAGAAGCAAAATCAGTGCTAAAGACTTCGGATAACCATGTTGTGTCGATTTGTATTTGTAGAAACTCACAAAGTGGGATCTGTCTCATTGCTCAAATACTGCTCCAGAATACTGGTGTCTACCACAGCACTCTCCAACACACCACTCACATCTTGTCCTGATGGCAAAAACAAGTCACAATTCTTTCTCGTGTCAAATTTCAATGAATGCGATGAAATTCATTAACGTGATAAAAAAAAATCTCAGGATCAGGTAGAGTTTCCTATTCCTGATGCACCAGAGAAGGCAGTATTGTGCTTTAAAAGAAACTGGAAATAAAACAGTAATTTTTCTGGGGAAAAGTTACAACTTTATCTCATAAGGCTCCGAGAGCTGATCTGAGATCAGTCGGATTTTGACATTTCATCCAAAACCCCCTGGTCATTCTAAATCCATAAGGCGTTTGATCATCTACAACAAAAGTGAAGACATTCTCAATAAAATCATCCATTCCATCCACGCAGATTTGGCTTATTTTCAAGTTGGCCACATATTTTTTCTTTGTGAACCACTAGGAAGCTGCTTGTTTTGCGAGTTTCATCACTGTAAGCTATGCTATTGTTAAGCCCCGTGCACACCGGGACGCTTTTTGCTCGTGTTTTCCGTCGACGTTCAATAACGTGACTAAATAAAGGGCGCTAATGTGAACTTGGAGGCGCACAAGCGCAATACTGTCAATGCGAGCGCACATTGAAGAAGATGCCCGGAGGCGATATGAACGTGGACTGGTGAACAATAATAACGCTAGATATATATATATATATGTACACACACACACACATATATATATATATATATATATATATATATATATATATATATATACATACACATCCATACATACATATATATATATATATATATATATATATATATATATATATATATATATATATATATATTTACACATATAGACACATACATATATACACATACATCCATATATATATATATATATATATATATATATATATATATATATATATATATATATATATATATATATATATATATATAGTAATAAGAGTAAGTTTTTATTTCATTGTGGCATTAATGACCACACGAGTCAGGGCATCAGTATATTGTCTCTAAACTGAGGCACTGGGAACCACACAGGCAACAGCGTGAACACCACCCACTGGCCTCACTATCACCGCTTCCAGCAGCAACCTAGTTTTCCCTTGAGGTCTCCCATTTAGGTTTTGCCCAGGCAGACAGAAGGCTGCAATAAATAAATACCTACTGACAATCCAAACAAACACCCTAAATATGCTCAACAACAATGCCGCAAAGAACATTAGTAGAGACCAGAAAACCAGAGTCATCTCAGACAGGACAAGCAGTTTTAAAATCAGCTGATTTCTTTCGGTCTACAAGGATTAAGGAGAATGGATGGGAGGATTCTCCACAGGACAAAGCAAACTGAAAGACAACCAAACATAACATTCAGTACAAGATTAAGATTCATTTGCGATGGATTTCATATAAAATACAAATTTTTCATCTTCAGAATTCAAGTCAGGAACAGAATTATTTGCCTTCGTTTGTCTTTCCCCAATTTCTTTTAACGGAGAGCAGATTTCTTAAAAAATATATAGTTTAAAGGGGCTAATAATATTGACCTTAAAATGGTGTTTAAAAAATTAAAAACTTCTTTTATTCTAGTCGAAATAAAACAAATAAGACTTTCTCCGGAAGAAAAAATATTATCTGACATACTGTGAACATTTCCTGAATCTGTTCAACATCATTTGGGAAATATTTAAAAAAAGAAAATTTAATGTGAGGCTAATAATTCTGACCTTAACTGTATATTCACGTTATGGGTCCTTGATCTGTCTGAGCTTCTGACTGATTTTATAGATCCATGGCCTTGAACTATCGTGTGTAAACTGCACCTTCACACTGTACAGATTACGCTACACTGCATTACTATAGTGATTGGGAGTGCCATGAAGGCCAAACTCCACACAATACCGCATTTCTAGTAATTGTTTGAGTGCAATGGTTTGTACAGTATTTATAATGCGCATTGTTTAAAGGCACAGTGTGGCATTTTCTCCACTAGAGTGCGCATATTCACAACAAACAAAGGCGCACTTTGACAACGACGTAACTCAGTGTGGCAGTTGTGGTCTCCGTTATTATGCGGGACTCCTGCAGAAATCATGTTGATGATGAGTAAAGTGTTCAACACTTATTTTCATGATAGTATGAAGCGGAGTTAGGCTGAAAGCCGTGGAAGTGAAACGAAAGAAACGCTGAAGCTATGCTGCTGATGCTTTTATTATGACAACACACACTCCATCTCACTACTTAAAGCTGCTTGATTTAAACATCCTTCGAAACCTTCGGCACAATGCAAGAACATATTAATTATTTAACATATTAACAACTAATTCAAAAAAATCTCACATATTGTGCCTTTAAACTGCTCATGAATATTCAATTTAATTGAAAATGATTAGTTAGCTATCATATGAAACCAGGAGGGCCATCGGTTAAACAAAGCAGGTGAACGTTATTTAGTTGTCTTACCACTGAAGAACTGCTGCAGGGCCTCGTTTTCTCCAAGAACGTCCATTGGGTTCGCTTCTGAATTACATTTAACGTGCGCACTACCGTAAAAGCCCTGTGGACAAGGGACAAGGCTGTATCTTAGACATGGAGAGATAGCAAGAACTGACCCAAATACCAATCTAAACACCTTTCTCCATTTCGGAGAATCTGGAAAAGTCGGTCGCATGTCTGTGTCGAGCACACAACACTGGTTACCTTTTTTTTTTTGAACAATTATTATCATCCAACACCGAATAGACTTGGATTTATACTTCATATACCTCATAATATGACACTGTTGTTCATTTGGTTGCATTTCCCTACTGAACAAAACAGCTTAAACCAGCCTAGGCTGGTTTTAGCTGGTCGACCAGGCTGGTTTTAGAGGGGTTTTGGCCATTTCCAGCCAGGCTGGGAGATGACCAGCTAAAACTAGCCTAGCCAGGCTGGAAGCCCAGCCAAAACCAGCTATGTCCAGCTTAAACCAGTTTTAGCTGGTCATTTTCCACCATGGCCAGCTAAGACCAGGTTGGAAATGGCTGGAAACCAGCATGGAAATGGCCAAAACCCCTCTAAAACCAGCCTGGTCGACCAGCTAAAACCAGCCAACCAGCCTAGGCTGGTTTAAGCTGGATTTTTCAGCAGCATACGCAACATCGGCAGCCATTTTAGATGATCTGACAAACTTTGCATACACATCTCACGAACAGAAACGTAACATACGTTAGCATATTAGATGCCTAAAATCCTCGCTACATCCTGGAACACACAATAAACTTACTAGCAACAGAAACACACAAAACTTAATTAAGCTACTGATCCGTTTAGACAGATTTCAGTAGAGATGTTTCCTCCGTCTTTTCGGTTAATAGCAACAAACTGAATCTTACCTTTCACTCCAGAATGTCGGTGTTGGTTCTGTCGATTTCAGCCCACATTACTAAGAGCACCTCAAGTGTAATCCATCGGTAACGGCAGATATTTCTGTATATTTCCCTATGCTAAAATAAAAATGCCCATAAGAGTTAAAGAAGCTCTTATTCAAAGATAAGGGCAGCCATTGCGCAGTCCCGCATGCACTTTGTTCACTGACCCCAAAGTCCACCCACATCCGAGCAAACACCTGTAGGAGGCCATAAATCAAGCTTTGTTTATGAGGTAATCGCACACAGACGTACTGCGAGAGCTGAAGGGATTGATAGGCGTGTTTCTGGGCAAATATATCATATCCTGCACAGCTGTGGACTTGACTGGAACAAGCCGTGCGAATTCACTTAATAACACACTGAGACTGAAGCAAAAAGGGGTTACATTCTGAACGGATACAAACCCAAATCAAGACAGAGTGATATTCTGAAAATTAATTTTAAGGGCAGCAATTTTCACGCAAGGCAATGATATGGCTGAATAAGTAAAGCTGAAAATATTAAAATAACAAAATGGTCAGCCTACGGTCCTGACCTAAACTTGATTGAAAATCTGTCCCTAGAAACACTATGTTGCAGCATGGAGGCTAAGTGGTTAGCATGAGTGTCACTGGTTCGCGTCCCGGCTAGAACAGGAGGCCTTTCTTTGCGGTATTTGCATGTTCTCCCCGTGTTTATGCTTTGTCCTGCATCCTTTAGTGTCCCTCAAAGTCCAAAGACAAGCAATATATCTGAATTGGATCAACTTAATTGGCTGCAGTGTGTGAATGTGTGGGTGTTTCCAGAGTTGCAGCAGGTAGGGCATTCGCTGGTAAAACATGTACCAGAGTAGTTTGGCAGTTCATTCTTCCATGGCGACCCCAGATGAAGCAGGGATTAAGTCGAGGGAAAGCGAGTGACTACAACTGTGGAAAAGACTGAAGAAGACTGAAGAAGATCTCGTTGATTCAAACCAGAGCAGTGACAGAGATGTGCTGTAGTCATTGCAATAATCATTTAGCATCAAAGCTACGTGCTAAAGTCTGGGTACATTAGATCAGGGGTTTTCAAACCGTGGGTCGCACAGTCAACAAAGGCGGGTTGCGCAACGTCACATAACTGCACATGCCTGTAGCCAGGGGGGGTTGGAGTGGTTCGAACGAACCACCCCCCACCGCCAAAACGTCCAGATATTGTCCCTTTCAATATTTTATGTAATTGAATATTATATAATATATTTGTTATATTATTAATATAATATATTTATATTCAGTATGTATTGTAATAAAGTGTCATTTTAAATAACTGGCCAGTAATTTAAATCCCAAAAAGCCTCGAAGGCTCAATAATGTGACGTGATTCACGTGACATAACCCACTGAGTGGTAACATTTGAATCTTTGATGCGACATGGATACTTGAGTAACTGTGTTGGTCGAAAAGAGCAAGGCAGAAAAGGCAGGCAGCGGCGTCATCATCGCAAAATATTGAACATATGTTCAAAAAGACTGCCAACAAGGGTAACGTTAAGGCAAAAGTTACTAACTTCCTAACAGATGAAAATCTATCCATAGGCTAACTGGCCGCATATAAGCCGGGACGTCCTGTATGTTTATTGACTTGTCCTGTACACAACCTAATTTTGACATTATTTTTTTAATAACTGTCTGACGAAGGCTTTCATGGCAAGCGGAGTCCTCAGCCATCAGGTGTCTCTTCACAGCTAAAGGCGCTAATCCTGTCACGTCTGACCTGCGCCTGAAACACCTGTAGATGCGCTTTTACAGCCAAAATTCTATTAAACATTTACTATAAGCATAAAACGTGTTATAACGTTCCAGGCCTGTAGCCAGGGAGGCTCGGGTGGTTCGAAAGACCCACCCTTCACTGACAAAGGTCCAAAATTTGTCCCATATATGAGCTTTGTCCTATTTTCGTCCTATTTTGACTGCTATGCCATCATAAAAAATGAAAATAATAAATTGAATAAGGCTTTATGCTTTTTAACCAAAGAGGCTAGAAAAAAATCTGAAGAATGAATTATTATTGTATTATTATTATTATTATTATTATGTTTTATTTTTTTTTATTTTATTGAAATGTCCAAATTGTGACTGAGGCAGTTGAATGTGCTGGCCAGTTTGTTTTTTTGTCTAATAAGTTATAGTAGACACTTTTTTTACTTTAGGACTTTAACACATTGCTATTTTCTCCTAATGATATATGATGTAATTAGTTTTTATTATTATTATTAAATATTATTGAAATTTTAGTACATCAAAAAGTGTGGTTATGACACAATATGTTGGATGCAAAAGAGCCAAGAGAGCGACTGTATAAAGACTGGGGTCCACTGTTGAAAGTGGCATGCGAGCGCAAGAACTTGAACTTGGAGCAGCGAAAGAAGCCGTTTGTTGCTTTGGTTCCCTTTATATACAGTGAGCAGCTGTGCATTTGTGTGCTGATGAGTAACGGCATAAGGATGCACTGTGAGAGTGACATGTTGCCAAAATTGTTGTAAAAATTGACCTTAATAGGGCGGCATGGTGGCTAAGTGGTTAGCATTGTCACCTCACAGCAAGAAGGTTGCTGATTCAATTCAATTCAATTCAATTCAATTCAATTCAATTCAATGTAGATTCTGTCAAAGCAGCTTCACATAAATGGTCATAGTAACCGGATCAGGGTAGTTCAGTTTTAAGTTCAGTTCAGTTTAGCTCAGTTCAGTGTCATTTTAAAGTCACAGCTCACTTTAAAGTCATTACTGAGAGTCCAAACACTGAAGAGCAAATTCATCGATGAGTAGCTTTTCAGATCCTGAACCATGCAAGCCAGTGGCAACAGCGGAGAGGGAAAAAAACTTCACCAATAGGAGAGTGAAGAAAAAAAACCTTGAGAGAAACCAGACTCAGTTCGGCGCGACCGTTTTAATTTCTCCGCTGGCCAAAAGTCTTGTGCAGAGCTGCAGTCTCAGCAGTGGAGGCTGGAAGCTGGCCTGAGCGAACACTCGTCTGTCCCTGGAGCGTCGCTGGAATCAGTCTCACTTGAATCAGATTCAAGTCCTGACTGAATCAGTTGGCGTTTCTGTGTGGAGTTTGCATGTTTTCCCGGTGTTGGCGTGGGTTTCCTCCGGTTTCCCCCACAGTCCAAACACATGCGCTATAGGGGAATTAGGTAAATACAATTGGCTGTAGTGTATGAGCGTGTAAGTATATGAGAGTGTGTATGGGTGTTTCCCAGTACTGGGTTGTAAAAGGGTGTCCGCTGTGTAAAAACCAAAAAAATCTCACGGCAGTTCTTAACTTTCTGATTTAGTCGCTAATTCGTATGAATCCGTTCGATCTAATTTGTACAATTTAGTACGATTCGCTCATCACCCAATGGCGGTTTGGGTTTAGGGACGGGGTTAGGTGCCACGCCTCCTTTATAAATCGTACATTTTCGTACGATTCAATTCGTACGAAAAAGCCACTAAACTGACAAAACGTAAAATACTTCCGTTTCCTTGTGAGATCAGCCTGGTAAAAACATATGCCATAATAGTTGGCAGTTCATTCTGCTGTGGAGACCTCTGACATAGACTAAGCCGAAAATAAAATAAATGAATGAATATTGACCTTAATCTGCGATGTGGAAGTGCACTCGCTTCTGCGATCGTATTAGAACTTCTCATTCAGCTCCCTATGGGGGAAATGACTATAGGAATAATAAAGAGCAGAAAACAGTCACTACTTGCTCTTCAAACAAGTGTATTAACAAGTATCACAATTAGCATTAAAACAGCACTGTGAGGCACTCAAGCCCAAAACTGTCAATGCGAGCGCACATTGAAGAAGATGCCCAGAGGCGATATGAACGTGGAGCTGCATTGTAAAAAATGGCCGCGATTTCAATGGTAAAAAACTGTAAAAATGCTACAATACAAATCCGTAACCTGGTTAACAGTATGTTTACTTGATATATACAGCGAATAACCGTAAATTGACTTTCCCAGAATTCCCTGCATGGCACATAACTTATGCATTTTGATGACATTATTATGGATCGTTTTAGTTGTTTCCCCATCAGTTATGTACATTAGAGATTTATGTTACATCTAATGTTGATAAACAATGTTTACCATACTGGTGTTTAGTAGCTGTGTGAATGACACTGAGCATCTTCTATATGCTGATACTCTTTTCTGCTTGTGGGAAAAGTTGATTGTGATGAGCATTGGCTTATTATGTAACTTCTTCATCACCACCTGCATGTGGGTGTGCTAACCTGTCTAACAAAAGATTTGTAAATGCTGGTCATTCAAAATACAGACATATTACCTCTATAAATTTCTAAAATACGGTAGTTTACCGTAAAAATAAGAAATTACTTTTACGGTTTGTACCGTGTTTTTAACGGTAAAGTACTGGCAACCACAGCTGCCGTTTTTTTACCGTAAATTTTACGGATTTATTTTTTACAGTGTGCTTATTGCCCTGGTGAACAATAACCATTTCTTCATCGCTAGAGCTGGAGCTGCTACTTGAACCATCCATGCTTGTTCGAACAAGCGTGTCAACTTTCTGCCTTCTTCTGTGTTACAAGCGGATGTCGGAAGCTAAAAGTTGTGTAACGCCATCTAACGTCAAGGAGTGATTTTGCATACTCTTCTGCTGGACGCCAGTTTGAATCCGGAAAAACGTCTAAAAAAACGCTGACGATAAATGCAAACGAAAAGCTTCCCGATATGTACGAGTCCTTACGCCTGGCGTTTTGCGTGTTGGTGTGCTCGATTACATTGGCGGCCTTTATTTAGTCACGAGGTGTTTGACGTCGAAACGCGAACAAAAAAGCGTCCTGGTGTGCACTGGCCTTCAGGCTGTATCTGAAATGCCCACCTATAGACCAATTACCATGTTTGTAAACATTCAGGATGCGCGCGCAGGGAGGTGGCAGAAAAAACCGGGAGCGCTAGCATTTACAGCGAGGGAATGACACCAGAGGTGTCTTAGAAAATAAGATATATTGATTACGCATTATATATATTCTTTACATAACGCTTTCAGCATATTATAACAGCTCGTCGCCCAGTGATAAGCACAGTGATTCGGCAAAATTAACGTTAAAGTGAGCGGCGATCATCTGACAGCTCTATTTGCAATAGCACCCTCCCAATGGATATTGTATAAGACGAAAAGACCAAGCATCCAGCCCCAAATATACAATCTCAATGAAGCTCCGAGTGATTTTACAAGAGAGAAGTTAAAGGTCTACAAGTCTTTGGATGCCGACAATGATGTTCTGTTTGGTCATGTGCAAGAAATAATGCTCCATGATGACCAGATTCAACACTATGTAGAGCTAAAAACCGAGATTCTGCTTAGCCAAAGACAAGGAAAGAAGACGGAGTTAACGTTATACAAGCTAAGGCCTGGGTAATTAACTAACCCAACACGCAAAACGACTGCATTCTGACAGTGAGCTGCACCTGTACGGCAGGATATGTGAACGAGGTAAAGTCGGTTTTATATTCGCACATTCAGACGTTCTCCTTAACAATATAATTTCATGAAAGCATTATTTGCAAACTCTAAATAGCGAAATCTTATTAGCAGCCGCTGACTATCAAAGTACAAAATTGTTCACAGTCAAATAAACAGTGCTAATGTTGTTTTCAAGTCACATTTGCAGGTTATTTCAGACCGAATATTCAAAGTGCCGTGGTAAACAATATAGTGAGTTTGTCACAAGTTGTCACGGAATGAATGTGTGAATATAAAACCAACTTTACCTTAATAAACGTAACTTTCACGTTTCATTCTTAGCATTCAGCGTCCGCAGTTTAATTCACCACATGTAACTGTTTTTGCTGAAATCATTTCTGCAATCAAAAACGAGTGATGTGTCTGATTCAGCATAGCGTGAACTTAACGTTACCTGATATGACATGAGAACTGCAGAGTTCAGTATTTCTAATTAGCTCCTCACTTCATTCAGCTCCCATTTAGCCAAAGACATCTGCAGTCGGTATTAAAGCAGTGTGTGGTGTATGGTAAAAGTTACGTTTTCTATTTTTGGACTCGAATTCAGCATCCTACCGCACAACACGACATCTTTCCCATTGCAGCCTGTCCTTTTTTTGCAACCGGGGACCCGTGTGACGTCATGTGTTACCCTTAAATAGAGCACAATTTGACAAAGCAGCCATTTCTGATGGTGTCTGAAACCATAGTGAATGTTTTGAAGTGCACTCAATCCATTTCACAATAATGAATGCACAACCCATGTACACTCACCAGCTAGAGAACAGCAATAATGCACTGTGAGAAATGAAATTACACGTCTGGCCACAAAATGGCATCTACTGGGGAATCCTCTTCATTCATTCATTTTCTTTTTGGCTTAGTACTTTTAATAATCTGGGGTCGCCTGACCCGCCAACTTATCCAGCACATGTTTTACTCTGCGGATGCCCTTCCAGCCGCAACCTATCACTGGGAAGGGAATCCTATTGGTATAGGTTTAAAAAAAAACATTTTATTTAATCAAAGTTGTAACGAACAAACGTTACATGCTCTAATTGTTGTTTTAGTTTCTTGTGATGTGAGAAGCACTGGTTGCAATATTACTACAGGCCACTAGGTTGCACTAGAGGGGAGTGAGAACTGGATATATTCCAGCTCACCATAGAGCAAGTGAGTCGTGTTCGGTAGAGGGAACCACATGGTAAACTTAGGCTACCGACCCACTCCGGTTCTGATTGTTTTGAGAACATTATTGTTGCTGCTCAAATGTGAGTATTGAATAAGTTTTAAGCTTGAAAAGTATTTTCAATATTTAGTTGTGATTTGCCCTATGTTCATTTCTTATGTAGACAGGACCTGTTGTCCTAGAGATGTTCAGATGAGGTGTTTGTTGGTGCTTTCAATGGACTGCAATGATTTGGTTTCAACATTCTTTATGCTTCTCAATGGCGAGTGAACTATATGTGTACACTTGGAATGACGGTCAGTGACTCTTAAATTCCTCATCGTACTACCGTTTTCCCAGTGTGAGGAAGTGGATATTATTGCATCGCACTCAAATCCATCTACATAACCTTCACCCAACCATCTATATCATTTACACAGACTGTTTACATTTAATGACTGCTTGGTTTTGGACATTGATTACTTTTGTTTGTGTGGACTATATACGGTATACACATGTAGAGAAATTAAACAAGAAGGAAAAGGGGGAAAACAGGCTTGTGAAGTTTATATTAATTTCAGTATGTGTGGAATAAAAATTCTGTGAACCCCCTCAGTGTAGCATCTTGCATGCATAGAGGTGGTGTTACAAAGTAGACTTTGTATACTACTATCTAATGTGATGTGCACAAATAAGACGGCATCCCATCCTCTGCACTCAGTGCTAATGAATAATGGTAAAGGGAGCAATTTCAGATACAGCACTGGACATTCGCAAGCCTTTATTTGTCAACACTCCTATTACTACTGCTCTCTATTCTATTTTCTACTCTTTCCATTTAAAAATTCCACTGGTTCTTTAACACTTCAAGTAATATTAATTATTATATTGCTAATAGCAATTCCTTTTTGTTTTAGGTCCTTTAATTTGGGAACGTTTTACAACGTTCCATCAATGAGCCCTGAGCTCTGAATTTCCTTGAGCCCGGGGCTCCCTCCCGTTTGAAGGGCGAGAGGAGAGTTTGAGTCTCGAGAATTCCCCTGCTTGTGAACATGCTGAGATGTATCTGACTAGGAGTTGTCTTAGGATGCTATTTTAAAGTAGTCAATTTTCTTCTGGGGTCCGTTCTTCGTACCTCGCTTAAATGATCTAAGATTATTTGGCAGATCCTGGATCTTTTAATCTTGATAACTGATCTCTGGCTAATTTGGTTCTTCAAACGAGTTCGCGAATCAGATTAGAATGTCTGGATGAACTGATCTGAGATCGCTGCGTGTGTTGTGAAGGACAGATCTATCGATCCTCGAATTCATGATCAGCAATGCAACGATTGGCTGACGGCACAGCAGCGTGATGACATCATCTGATTAATATTCAATTATCCATGTGAGCAAAATTACATCAAATTAGCAGTAAACGGCTTGTTAAATATGACACGCAATAACCTTCCACATTTGTTGTGAGCTGCAGGCTTTACACTTTCTTGTGTCAAGAGTATTCATCATGTATTTCAATGCAAATCAATGTATTTAGTTCCACATTTAGAAAATATTTTCTTTATTATAGTAGCCGTTTTTTAATCGGTGTAAAGAATTGAACTGGTTGTTTACAAAAGCGTTTTGATATTGGTAAAGGCGTCTGCAACTTTTGTGAAGCATCAAATCACTGGCATATTAACTATCAAAACATGTTTATGACTGCATAAATGTATTATTGCTTAAAAAAAGTCACATATTGTGCATTTCTATTATACACAATTTGTACTAAAGCGATCTAAAAAGTTCATATCAATAAGTTTTCTCTTTGCACCACCAGGTGGCAGTCTTTATACTTTCATTTCGAGGGTGCAGATTGCATACGTTTTATTAATATGTATAACTTAATTTATTTTATTAATGACTATAACTTTATATATATATATATATATATATAGTTAGAAAATATGTACCATTTTCCCAAGTGTATATAACTACTAATGTAAGAAAATATCAGAATTCGGAACATACTTTCTGTATTATCTTGCTTGAACTGAGCCGATCTAATCCTGTTTATATGAATTGAGCCTGCTCCCGATCAGGTTTGAGCTAGCAGAACTGTTGCTATGACAACAACTATCGGATCAGCTTTGAAGAACGAAACGATCCTGGATCGTGTCAAATCGTCAATATCCAAATCCAGGTAACTGAGTAATCCACGTGCGAAGAACGGACCCCTGGTGTATGTCTTAAAACGATAGGAGAAAACCGGGAAAAACTCAAGCAAACAGAGAACATACGAACTCTGCACAGAAACGCTGACCGGCTCGGAGAGGGGCCGAACCTGCAGCGTTCTTGCTGTAAGGCAACAGTGCTAACCACTGGGCTGCCGTGCCGCCCTATCAGAGTAGGGGTGGAAGGGCGTATTCTTCAAGACGAAGACGACTGGAGTAGAAAGCTCTGGTAATTTATAGTGTGTCACTATTCATCTGATTGGTGCACTATACGGAGCTGATGCGGTACCAGCTGTGTTCAATCATAAGCACGTGACCCTCTCGAAATTAGTTTATAAATAAACCGCACTCATGGAATTGTATGGTCTCAAATCTGATATGATCAATAAATGATCTTAAATATGGGCCTTAATTGTTTTATGTATTTATGTTTTGTAGATAATTGTCGGAAATCAGTTCCACAAAGCTCCTAAAAATCAAAAAACAAAGAGATTTTCCTAATCTTCGAGATGTACCTTCACAAGCCGCACTTCACCCGGACAAACACCACCGCTCATTCTCCTCTGGAGGTTCAGAACTTTATTCAGGCTTCCAGAAAGGCACTAAACTCAAAATGAAGGAGGCTAGACGAGTCTGAGGAGGAAAAATACACATGGTGGTACAAACGGAACATTCCAGATACACAAAACACAACGGCACAACAGCATACAGCTAGCTACAGCACTGAACAAATCAATCTAACAGAGCTTGAGGAGCCTTTATTTGAGTGTTTCATCCGACAGAACGCAACCTCCGGCTACAGTTCATGCTTTAGTGTCTTCTTCTCGTCCTTCATCATCAATGAATATAATAAGGTGTGGTGGTCCCTGTGAAGCCGCTCTGACAGGACGGTCAAAGAGCGGCCGGGGATCAGGCGGCGGCGTTCACGCATCTGTGACGGCTCTGTTCACAGCTCATCTTTGTAGAAGCCCAGCTTGGCGTTGGACATCTCCTTCCGTAGCTGCAGGACCTCCCAGAACATCTGCTCTGCTTGGAAAAACACAGCGTTGTGAATGTTAGAGGGGAAACCTTCATCAGAACTGACATCTGCTTCAGCATTTTACATTCACCACTCAAATAACTGCGAAGTGTTTAAAGTGTGGTTATACAGTGGTGGAGTGTAAGGATTTTTACATTTACATTTAGCAGAGGCTTTTATCCAAAGTGACTTACAAATGAGGACAAGGAAGCAATTTACACTACTAAGAGCAACAATGAATAAGTGCTATAGGCAAGTTTCAGGTCTGTAAAGTCTAAGAAGGGAAGTATTAGTAATTTATTTATTTTTTTTTTTTTTTGGGTACAGTTAGTGTGATATTCAGAGAGGGAATTGCAGATTAGGAAGGGAAGTGGAGATTAAATAGTTGAGTTTTTAGTTGTTTCTTGAAAGTAGCGAGTGACTCTGCTGTTCTGATGCAGTTAGGGAGTTCATTCCACCAACTGGGCAGATTGAGCGTGAGCGTTCAGGAAAGTGATTTCTTCCCTCTTTGGGATGGAACCACGAGGCGACGTTCATTCACAGAACGCAAGTTTCTGGAGGGCACATAGATCTGCAGAAGTGAGAGCAGATAAGGAGCAAGGCCAGAAGTTTTTAACTGCCTCTGAGCTATTCTGGGGTGCGTTTCCCAAACAACGACATAACTCATGGCTAAACTATCACACTACGATGCATCGTTCGGGAAATGATCGATGTAGTGACGAGTGTTTCCAAAAAACCCGAACCACGTTGGTTAAAACATAAAACCTTCACAATGACGCTCTAAACGGGGCGGAGTAATGCTGCGTTTACACCAGATGCGGAGCACGCGTCAAGCGCGAGTGATTTACATGTTAAGTCAATGCAAACGCACGAATAGACATCCTGCGGTGCGATACGCGCGAATGTCGCGGCACGAATGACGAGAATTGCGTGGTGCCAATAGCGCAATACGCACGGGGCAAATCGAGCGTTTTGCGCGTTTGACGCGCTTAACGAGCGTTTCGCGCAAATCTTTTGAGTTCGAAAATCTGAACTTTAGCGGACATTCGCGGCGCGTTAACAAATCAGAAGCTTGCTCTTGTGGGGGTGTGATTGTGACGTAGAACCTGTTGATGGTGTCCCGGGGGCTCAGACAGCACCTCTGCACCTCTGAAA